>NC_083330.1:47903777-48157088 GCF_963455315.2 Globicephala melas
TGTTTTCCTTTCTGTAACCAAACTGAGCTTAGCTGATATTTGAAGCCTGACTTCACACTCTTTGGAGCTCCTCTTTGATCCAATACCGTTTAGTCAAATTGACTCTGATATGTTTGCAGATTGGAGTGGGGGTTAGGAAAATGTGGGAGTGGGAGTGTGAACCCATATGTTTCTCTTCAGCTGGAAATTTGCCAACATCTTTCTCTAAGGAAATAAGATTCCCTTTCCAGTTTTGACTGATCGATGGTAAGAAGAGATTTGGATATAGGTTTTGGCTCCACATGGATTGGGGAGAGTCCCAAAGAAGAGCCACAAAGGTGGGTTATGGTTTGACAAGTGAAATGTAGACAGGAAGATGAAAGAAACGTCAGCCTGGAGGAGAGAACATAGCAAACAATTGACTAATGGTCCTCAAGTATGGAAGAAGAGGGTTGATTACTTCTCCAGACATACAAAGGATAAAATGAGAAAAGCACGAAGCTGTAGCTTGTTATGTTAATGCTGAACAAAGAAAATTCATGTCAGTTTATTGAATTAAAAAATAATTATCAGTGGAAATCATGAAATGGTTTCCAGGGTCTTGATAATGTAGCAGTTGTCCACCTTTCTTTTCTCTTTTAGATGTTTTAGAAGTCTTACATTAAGGAAATGTAAACTTTTTACTCTATGAATATTTGTTGTTTATATTATTATTCAGCAATCATTTACCCCTCTCCCACCATCTGTGCCCCACAGTTTCATGGGAAGAGTTTGCCCACACATTGATTTTGGGCTTGGCTTTTCACTGCTTTGGAGAATAAAATGTGGTTAAATATAAAAGGTACTAGTTCTGAGTTTAGACTTTAAAAGACATCACATATTTCCACTTACCCATCTGGCAGCTTCTGACCTTCACATGAGAAAAACATGCCCTGGGTAGCTGTGCCTCTGTAACCTGGACCCAAACTGAGAGAGTATACAGACCCAGCTGAGCCCCAGTCTGAAGCACAGGTGTCCTAGGTACACTGTAGGCCCATGGGTGAGACATCACGGCTCACTGTGTGTGCCACTGAAATTTTGGAGTTGTATGAATGGGTCCAGTGCTTATTCATTCAGTAAGCCTTTTTTTTTTTTTAACATCTTTATTGGAGTATAATTGCTTTACATTGTTGTGTTACTTTCTGCTGTATAACAAACAAAGTGAATCAGCTGTACGAATACTTTTATTAACATATCCCCTCCCACTTGCGTCTCCCTCTCATACTCCCTATCCCACCCCTCTACGTGGTCACAAAGCTCCGAGCTGATCTCCCTGTGCTATGCAGCTGCTTCCCACTAGATATCTATTTTACACTTGGTAGTGTATATATGTCCATGCTACTCTTTCACTTTGTCCCAACCTACCCTTCCCCCTCCACGTGTACTTAAGTCCATTCTCTACGTTGGCGTCTTTATTCCTGTCCTGCCCCTAACTTCTTCAGAACCATTTTTTTTTAATTCCATATATATGTGTTAGCATATTTGTTTCTCTCTTTCTGACTTGCTTCACTCTGTATTACAGAATCTAGGTCCATCCATCTCACTACAAGTAACTCAATTTCGTTTCTTTTTATGGCTGAGTAATATTCCATTGTATATATGTGCCACATCTTCTTGAACCATTCATCTGTCAATGGACACTTAGGTTGCTTCCATGTCCTGGCTATTGTAAATAGTGCTGCAATGAACATTGTGGTACATGACTCTTTTTGAGTTATGGTTTTCTCAGGGTATATGCCCAGTAGTGGGATTGCTGGGTCATATGGTAGTTCTAATTTTAGTTTTTTAAGGAACCTCCATACTGCTCTCCATAGTGGCTGTAGCAATTTACATTCCCACCAGCAGTGTAGGAGGGTTCCCGTTTCTCCACACCCTCTCCAGCATTTATTGTTTGTATATTTTTTTGATGATGGCCATTCTGACCAGTGTGAGGCGATATCTCATTGTAGTTTTGATTTGCATTTCTCTAATGATTAGCGATGTTGAGCATCTTTTCATGTGTTTGTTGGCAATCTGCATATCTTCTTTGGGGAAATGTCTATTTAGGTCTTCTGTCCATTTTTGGATTGGGTGGTTTGTTTTTTTTGATATTGAACTGCATGAACTGCTTGTATATTTTGGAGATTAATCCTTTGTCAGTTGCTTCATTTGCAAATATTTTCTCTTATTCTGAAGGTTGTCTTTTTGCCTTCTTTATGGTTTCCTTTGTTGTGCAAAAGCTTTTACGTTTCATTAGGTCCCATTTATTTTGTTTTTATTTCCATTTCTCTAGGAGGTGGATCAAAAAGGATCTTGCTGTGATTTATGTCATAGAGTGTTCTGCCTGTGTTTTCCTCTAAGACTTTTATAGTGTCTGGCCTTACATTTAGGTCTTTAATCCATTTTGAGTTTATTTTTGTGTATAGTGTTAGGGTGTGTTCTAATTTCATTCTTTTACATGTAGCTGTCCAGTTTTCACAGACCACTTATTGAAGAGGCTGTCTTTTCTCCATTGTATATTCTTGCTTCCTTTATCAAAAATAAGGTGACCATATGTGCGTGGGTTTATCTCTGGGCTTTCTATCCTGTTCCATTGATCTATATTTCTATTTTTGTGCCAGTACCATATTTTCTTCATTACTGTAGCTTTGTAGTATAGTCTGAAGTCAGGGAGCCTGATTCCTCCAGCTCTTTTTTTTTTTTCAAGATTGCTTTTGCTATTCGGGGTCTTTTGTGTTTCCATACAAATTGTGCAATGTTTTGTTCTAGTTCTGTGAAAAATGCCACTGGTAGTTTGATAAGGATTGCATTGAATCTGTAGATTGCTTTGGGTAGTATGGTCATTTTCACAATGTTGATTCTTCCAATCCAAGAACATGGTATATCTCTCCATCTGTTTGTATCATCTTTAATTTCTTTCATCAGTGTCTTATAGTTATCTGCATACAGGTCTTCTGTCTCCTTAGGTAGGTTTATTCCTAGATATTTTATTCTTTTTGTTGCAGTGGTAAATGGGAGTGCTTCCTTAATTTCTCTTTCAGATTTTTCATCATTAGTGTGTAGGAATGCAAGAGATTTCTGTGCATTAATTTTGTTTCCTGCTACTTTACCAAAATCATTGATTAGCTCTAGTAGTTTTCTGGTAACATCTTTAGGATTCTCTGTGTATAGCATCATGTCATCTACAAACAGTGACAGTTCTACTTCTTCTTTTCTGAATTGGATTCCTTTTATTTCTTTTTCTTCGCTGATTGCTCTGGCTAAAAGTTCCAAAACTATGTTGAAGAATAGTGGTGAGAGTGGACAACCTTGTCTTATTCCTGATCTTAGTGGAAATGGTTTCAGTTTTCACCAATGAGAAGGATGTTGGCTGTGGCTTGGTCATATATGGCTTTTATTATGTTGAGGTAAAGTTCCCTCTATGTGTACTTTCTGGAGGGTTTTTATCATAAATGGGTGTTGAATTTTGTCAAAAGCTTTTTCTGCATCTGTGAAGTTGATCATATGGTTTTTCACCTTCAGTTTGTTAATATGGTGTATCACATTGATTGACTTCGTATATTGAAGAATCCTTGCATTCCTGGGGTAAACCCCACTTGATCATGGTGTACGATCCTTTTAATGTGCTGTTGGATTCTGTTTGCTAGTATTTTGTTGAGGATTTTTGCATGTATGTTCATCAGTGATATTGGCCTGTAGTTTTCTTTCTTTGTGACATCTTTGTCTGGTTTTAGTATCAGGGTGATTGTGACCATATATAAGAGTTTGGGAGTGCTCATTTCCTCTGCTATATTTTGGAAGAGTTTGAGAAGTCTAGGTTTTAGCTCTTCTCTAAATGTTTCATAGAATTCACCCATGAAGCCATCTGGTCCTGGGCTTTTGTTTGTTGGAAGATTTTTATTCACAGTTTCAATTTCAGTGCTTGTGATTGGTCTGTTTATATTTTCTGTTTCTTCCTGGTTCAGTCTCAGAAGGTTGTGCTTTTCCAAGAATTTGTCCATTTCTTCCAAGTTGTCCAATTTATTGGCATAGTTGCTTGTAGTAATCTCTCATGATCCTTTGTATTTCTTCAGTGTCAGTTTTTACTTCTCCCTTTTCATTTCTAATTCCATTGATTTGAGTCTTCTCTCTTTTTTTCTTGATGAGTCTGGCTAATGGTTTTTCAATTTTGTTTATCTTGTCAAAGAACCAGCTTTTAGTTTTATTGATCTTTGCTATTGTTTCCTTCATTTCTTTTTCATTTATTTCTGATCTGATCTTTATGATTTTCCTTCTGCTAATTTTGGGGGTTTTTTTGTTCTTCTTTCTCTAATTGCGTTAGTTGTAAGGTTAGGTTGTTTATTTGAGATATTTCTTGTGTCTTGAGGTAGGATTGTATTGCTATAAACTTCGCTCTTAGAACTGCTTTTGCTGCATCCCATAGGTTTTGGGTCGTCATGTTTTCATTGTCATTTGTATCTAGGTATGTTTTGATTTCCTCTTTTATTTCTTCAGTAATCTCTTGGTTATTTAGTAATGTATTTTCTAGTCTCCATGTGTTTGTTTTTTACAGATTTTTTCCTGTAATTGGTATCTAATCTCACAGCATATGGTCAGAAAAGGTACTTGATACAACTTCAATTTTCTTAAATTTTCCAAGGTTTGATTTGTGACCCAAGATATGATCTATCCTGGAGAATGTTTCATGAGCACTTGAGAAGGAAGTGTATTTTGTTGTTTTTGGATGGAATGTCCTATAAATATCAGTCAAATCCATCATGTTTAATGTGTCATTTAAAGCTTGTGTTTCCTTATTTATTTTCATTTTGGTTTATTTGTCAGTTATTGAGAGTGAGGTGTTAAAAGTCCCCTACTGTTATTGTGTTACTGTCAATTTCCCCTTTTATGGCTGTTAGCATTTGCCTTATGTATTGAGGTGCTCCTATGTTGGGTGCATATATATTTACAATTGTTATATCTTCTTCTTGGATCGATTCCTTGATCATTAGGTAGTGTCCTTCTTTGTCTCGTAATAGTCTTTATTTTAAAGTCTATTTTGTCTGATATGAGAATTGCTACTCCAACTTTCTTTTGATTTCCATTTGCATGGAATATCTTTTTCCATCCCCTCACTTTCAGTCTGTATGTGTCCATAGGTCTTAAGTGGGTCTCTTGTAGACAGCATATATGTGGGTCTTGTTTTTGTATCCATTCAGCCAGGCTATGTCTTTGGGTTGGAGCATTTACTCCATTTACATTTAAGGTAGTTATTGATATGTATGTTCCTATTATCGTTTTCTTAATTGTTTTGGGTTTGTTATTGTAGGTGTTTTCCTTCTCTTGTGTTTCCTGCCTAGAGAAGTTCCTTTAGCATTTCTTGTAAAGCTGCTTTTGTGGGTCTGTATTCTCTTAGCTTTTGCTTGTCTGTAAAGTTTTTAATTTCTCTGTCGAATCTGAATGAGACCCTTGCTGGGTAGAGTAATCTTGGTTGTAGGTTTTTCCCTTTCATCACTTTAAATATGTCCTGCCACTCCCTTCTGGCTTGTAGAGTTTCTGCTGAAAGAGCTGCTGTTAACCTTATGGGGATTCCCTTGTATGTTATTTGTTGCTTTTCCCTTGCTGCTTTCAGTATTTTTTCTTTGTATTTAATTTTTGATAGTTTGATTAATATGTGTCTTGGCATGTTTCTCCTTGGATTTATCCGGTATGGGACTCTCTGTGCTTCCTGGACTTGATTGACAGTTTCCTTTCCCATATTAGGGAAGTTTTCAACTGTAATCCCTTCAAATATTTTCTCAGTCCCTTTTTTTTTTTTTCCTCTTCTTCTTCTGGGACCCCTATAATTCGAATGTTGGTGCATTTAATGTTGTCCCTGAGACAGTCTCTGACTGTCCTCAGTTCTTTTCATTCTTTTTTCTTTATTCTGCTCTGTGGTAGTTATTTCCACTATTTTATCTTCTAGGTCACTTATCCATTGTTCTGCCTCAGTTATTCTGCTACTGATTCCTTCTAGACAATTTTTAGTTTTATTTATTGTGTTGTTCATCATTGTTTGTTTGCTCTTTAGTTCGTCTAGGTCCTTGTTAAAGATGTCTTTTATTTTCTCCATTCTATTTCCAAGATTTTGGATCATCTTTACTATCATTACTCTGAATTCTTTTTCTGGTAGCCTGCTTATTTCTCTTCTTTTGTTTGGTCTTTGGGTTTCTACCTTGCTCCTTCATCTGCTGTGTATTTCTCTGTCTTCTTATTTTGCTTAACATACTGCGTTTGGGGTCTCCTTTTCACAAGCTGCAGGTTTGTAGTTCTTATTGTTTTTGTTGTCTGCCCCCAGTGGGTAAGGTTGGTTCAGTGGGTTGTGTGGGCTTCCTGGTGGAGGGGACTGTTGCCTGTTCTGGTGGATGAGGCTGGATCTTGTCTTTCTGGTGGGCAGGACTGTGTCCGGTGGTGTGTTTTGGGGTGTCTGTGGCCTTATTATGATTTTCGGCAGCCTCTCTGCTAATGTGTGGGGTTGTGTTCCTGTCTTGCTAGTTGTTAGGCATGGGGTGTCTGGCACCAGAGCTTGCTGGTTGTTGAGTGGAGCTGGGTCTTAGCATTGAGATGGAGATCTCTGGGAGAGCTCTCGCTGATTGATATTATGTGGGGCCGGGAGGTCTCTGGTGGTCCAATGTCCTGAACTCTGCTCTCCTCTCAGCGGGTCAGGCCTGACATCTGTCCAGAGCACCAAGACCCTCTCAGCCACACGGCTTTGGGGAAGTCTGAGGTCTTCTGCCAGCATTCAGTATGTGTTCAGTAGGAGTTGTTCCACATGTAGATGTATTTTTGATGTATGTGTGGGGAGGAAGGTGATCTCCATGTCTTACTCCTCCACCATCTTGAAGATCCTCTCTGGAAATCTGTTTCTGACTGGGGAGTCTGTACTCATTTGTTGCTCGGTGCTGCTTAATTACCGGAGAGTTTCTTTTGAGGATTTTGAGCCCTCTTTGAGTCCAGACCTTTCTGGTCATGTCTTACTCATCTAGCACTGGGGCCTTCCTGAACCAGTTCTGTTTTGCACAATGGGCAGCAAGCCAAAGGCTGAGTTGCTGAGGTTTGCCAAGATAGCCACGCGAGGAGACTGGTGAACACTCCTCACACCCACCTCCCCAAAGCTAGGGCTGGCAGATTGGGGATAATAAATGAAGAAGCAGGCTGGGCTGAGGCATGGGGAGCATGGCCTGTTTTTCTTTTTTGGCTGTGCTGCAGGGCTTGTGGGATCTTAGTTCCCTGACCAGGGATTGAACCTGGGCCCCGGCAAGTCCTAACCACTGGACCGCCAGGGAATTCCCTCATTCAGTAAGTCTTTATCAGGTATTTACTATGTAACAAGCTCTGTGCTAGATCCAGGAGATACAAAAGACCCAGTCTTCAAAGAGTCTCTAGGCTTCTGGAGGAGACAGATAGATACACAGTGAGCCGGGTTCATATAAGCCACCATGATTAGTGCTATAAGGGCTAAAATTATAGTGCCATGTGGTTGGGAAGCTGAAGAGATAATGTCCAGCTTGGAGGGGGTAAAAGTATATCAGGAATGATAAAGAGGGATTTTTGAATATATTAATTGGAGACATCACTTGTGTAAGTCTTATTGATCTGTTCTTTCATGTGTGTGTAGCCATGTGAGACACTTGCATCCCACACTGGGGATATGTACCTGGGGTCATGCATGAAGCAGCTGTTATAGAATGAGGATCATACCTAAGTATGCACAGCATGAGATAAGTTTCAGAACAATTTCAAAATGCGACAAAATGCCTGTTTATCAATTTCATCTGTATTCATATAATATAAGAACCATATTACACAAACTGGGATTTATAGTTCTCAAATGATGATAAATATTCAAACTAAGTTGTTGAGTCTTTTTTGGAGCAAAAGTAGTCAACTCCTAGGAGGCTATTCCTTGTGTAAAACATCAAACTTCTCATCAAGTATTAGTACTTTTGGAGTCATTATCAAGGAAATCATATTTATAGCTATAACAAGGAAATCGAATAAAATGTCAGGAGAAAAAGCTTTGAAATGAGAATTTGATTTCTGACATCTTCCTATGTGCTTTAGCTTTCAGTTTAGTTTTTGATTAAAGGAGGAGGTCAAGGCTTTAAAAGATTATGTATTTATTTACATTCAAATACAAAGTCACATCCTCTCACATTGAGAGCACAGGCTGTGAACTTAGGCTGCCTGGGGTTTGGATTCCATGTTCGATTTTTACCAGAAGTGTGACTTTGGGAAGTTCTAACATCTCTAAGCCCCAGAATCTCTTCCTGTACAATGGAGGCGATAATGATAATGCCCTGTAAGTTGTTGAGAGAATGCGTATAAAGTGCTCGGCACCGTGCCTGGAATGTGCAAAGATCTCAAGAAATGCTAGTTGCTATTATGACTGTCGTTGTTATGAAAGTAACTAATTTCCTCCAGCAGAGCAAGCTCAACATTTAAAGGTAGTAGTATTTATTATTTATGAAGGATTTGTGAGTGGGGATATATGAGTATAAAACCCTGCCACCTTCCCGTATACATCCATATTTTGGATTATTTTGACTTCAGGTGGCTGCGGACAAACTCTGAGCTCACGTGAATTTTCTAGACTTTAGAAAGTACTATCAGTCTTGGAACAACAGACAGCGGAGAGAACCACATTCTCTGCCTTTAACCTCTGTCTTTAACGGATGCTAATATAAAACATCAATCATCTGAACCATCTTGGATGTGCACTACAGCTCAAGTCTCTCTTCCTCAATGATTTTCTTTTAAACTAAATCTGTAAGAAGTATTTGGGTAAATAACATTTTTCCCTTTTTTTGTTTTTGGAAATTTCCACATGTCAAACATAGAGGAGTATAGCCAAACTATTTTTTTCCACATTACTCATTTTAACCAGGAGCCCTCAGAAAAGTTTGGGAAGAGCTTTCAGAGAAACATTTTTAATTGTTTTTAATTTATCTAAAAACAGGCTAAAAAGTTTAATTAACAGCCTCCAAGTAATAGTTGTACCATTTTTCCTCTGCTATCAGCCTTCACTTTTATTTACGATGGGTGTCCCATGTCTCTTTTACACCAAAGTCCACTATCACTAATATTTCTGTGATATGTGAATAAACCTAAATGTAAAGTTAGCACTTGCAATCAATGCAAATTAATGACTTTAAAAAAAAATTTCAATCAGGAAAAGCAGCTTTGTAGTTGAAAATCCCATGCTGGCCCTAGAGTGGGAGTTTTTCCAGCCTCTGCTTAAATCCAAAAAAATACTGCAATCTTCTGGCACAGGCCCACTGTAATGCTTTAAAAACAATTTAGCAACTGTCATTGCTGTAATTACAGTAACTAATTACCATCCTTAGCAAACAAATAGCTTAACATAATACGCAAGCCGAATCAATTTTGAAGAAATGCAAATTCCAAAAGTGAAAAAGGGCATTTTGGCAAACCTGAAAGAGAAGCAGGAAAATAATACACTTTGTTTTATCTGCACATAATTCCCAGGGAATATCATATCATAAATATTTGCATTCAGTTCTTATCAGGACATTTGCATTTGCTTCTTATCAGTGTGCAGACCGGACTCTGCCAGATAGAGAGAGGAGCGCCCCACCATGCGCTCGGGCCCAGAGAATATTTTGGCTGGAACTTTATCACCCAGATGAATAGGTCATTTACTCTCCGAGTTGGTTCATCTTGGAATTGTCTTGAGATTTTGATGTGATTCACCCGACGCGGCGTTTCTTTATTTCTTTATTTCAGACAAACACTGGAGGCAGTTTATTACCGAACATTTCTTCCAAAGGCACTTCAAAGGACACTTCTCCCCTTGCCTGCCACCCCCTCCCCACCCACTCCCCAACTTCTGCAAAAATGAAATCATATGTAAATAACACCGTTTCCAATTATTTCAGATTCGGTAATAGGCACGGCCATCTTTATTTTGTAGGAATCAATAAAGAGAATAAAAGCACGACACAGGATAAATCAAGCCCTACTTGACCATCATTATTTCGAAATGTAGTGCCAAGTCCTGTTGTAGTTCTCCAGAAGCACATTTGATTAGCAGCTGTTTCCTTGGTAAGGGGAGGCTGTGCTGATGGCTAGGAAGCCACCTTACTAATGAGACCATCAGATTCCTCTAAGGGTTTAGCCAGATAAATCCATTTCTCATCTTATTATAAGTAAAGTGCATCTTACCCATGAGCACACATAAGGTCAGTAAGCAAGCTGATAGCAGCTTCTCTCATACATGAATGATAATTTTGTCCTTTTTAACCCTTGAATTATCAGAATCCGGCACTCACTGGCTTGCCGTGCCTGGACATAAAACACTCAAGCAGTCTATTTTGTTTTGGAGAGAGAAGCAGGAATATTATTCATATTGACTGGATCCTTTCTGTTGGTCTTGGCCATTTAATTAAACCGGATTTGTATTTTAGTGCCTTGGTAACATGAGGTTCAAATAGGTAGGGGTATTATATCCTTATGGAAAGCAAAGCCGGGTTGGTATACAAGACTCAGGGCTGTGTAAGAGTTCTACAGGAGTGCTGTTATTACACAATTTTCCCTGAAATTTTATCAGCTACTTGATATTATTGCGCAAATTCTGAGGTCAAACTTCAAAGTAAAACTCTGGATGGGATCAACTGGAGTACTAGGATTTCAATTTCCAATTATAAATTAAAATATAGGTATAATGGAAAAATTTGTCATTTATAATAGCAGCAAAAATGCATTTAATTGTACCTCATAGTGATTTTATTCATGAATATGGTCACTTCAACTTAATTTCACCCTTTGCCCAAGTAGAATTTCATTTTGGTTTATTTGTTTAACACAAAAGAGAACTTCTGGTTTATTATGATTCAAATGATTGACACATCTCTATTAGGATCCAGAAAATGTTATTTAAAATCTCGTAAGTACGTAAACATCTCGTGAAACTTTATTCCCATAACAACAGAAGAACTTTCTGTCAAATTATTTGTTTTAATTATCATTTAAAAAAATTCATAGTTTAAATTTTTTCCTAGATAGGCCTGTTAACATAAGGGTTCTTTTTTGTTTTTTGATTTCAACGTAAATTATCTTGTTAAAAAACATGTAGACACAATTACTCCTATTGCTCTTAAGAATTTAAAAGTGTTTAAGCCTTAAATGAACATTTTATAAAAGTATCTTATGAAATTATTTCTTTAAGAATTTTTCAAATATTAAATGTGAGATAAAAATTTATATATAAACAAAAGGGTACAATTATGTGGCGTCTTGAAAGAAATTCACATGAAATTTTCAAAAAGCTTATTTCTTTTACCTAAGTTCAGCTCTTGTGTACATGTTTACTTTATGTGTTATGCTCTAAATCCAGGATGCATCATGTATTATATATAAAAAACGTAAAATCTCCTATTTAAAAAAACAAGAGCTAGAAAAGGAATAACACTAAAAACTATTTGTGGGATTCAATAATTCATCTGGAAAAGACATTACATCTATCTTTCATGTTTTATCATTGTTTTTAGCTTTTTCTTTGAGGTGGGAAGAGCTTATAGTTAAGAGCCCATTATCAGGGTGAAGGATGCAGGAAATCCAAAATATTTATGTTTGTACATGGCACACGGACAAAAGACAGTTCTCAGGAAAAGGGCTTTCTGATTAAGTGATTCAAAACATTCTGGTGTATTTTAATAGCTTCTTCTATCCAAGAGATAACATCATCTTCATCCTTATCGCTATTCTGAAACTTATTTTAAACATTCTCCTGTGCTCTTCCAATTAGATACTCTGCTCTCTTGGCTTCCTGTGTCCTCACTGCAACTCATCTCATCTGTTTGCTTTCTCATTTTTGTCAGCAGGTTGGGTGTAAAAAGAGGCATTTAACAGGTAATTGAAGGGACATGGTTTCCAGAGTCAAATTCATCTACATGTCATTCAGCCACAGTCTCGCAGCGATAAAACATGGGTGTGTAAATCATCAACTTGCACTTTGCAAAAGCTTAAAATATCAATGATTGATTGAATGGCATTACAGAGGATGATCAAGAGGAATCTGCTCATTTCTAAGTGAGAATTGATAATGCCCAAACAGCAAATATAAAATCATGTCAACCACTTGGCCAAAATCTATTTAAGGGAAACACATGTACTGAGAAGTAGTTTACTATTATCTACACTTGCCCATCCCTCTGTCTAGAATACTTTTCTCCCAGATTTTTGTATTGCTGGTGCTTTCTCATCAATCGGGCTCAACTGAAATGGCCCCTGTTTAGAGAAGTCTTAAGCTTTTCCTGACCATCCTAGCTAAAGTAGTGGCCCTTCCCTCACATACATAGTTTATTTCTGGTTCTCGTTTTATGTAT
The DNA here is from genome assembly GCF_963455315.2 of Globicephala melas. Classification (NCBI taxonomy): domain Eukaryota; kingdom Metazoa; phylum Chordata; class Mammalia; order Artiodactyla; family Delphinidae; genus Globicephala; species Globicephala melas. The sequence goes on from NC_083330.1 coordinate 47,916,137, forward strand.
TTTTATTGTATTTACTCTTGGCCGTAATTTATATACGTTTTATGTATGGATGATTTTATAGTTTGCATCTGACTCCCTCCTAGTGAGGCCAGGAATTTTATACTTGTTCACTGTTATAATAACAATATAGAGAATATTTCTTGGTTCAAACTAAGCAATTGTTAATTGGTTTTTATTAAATAAATACATTTATTGAAATCCAGGTACTGGGGTCAGCCTTTTAAAAATAACTTTCACAGCGATCCCATGAGATAGGTACTACTAATAAATCCATTTTATAGATTAACATCTAAGACTTAGAGAAATTATCAGTGACACACAGCATACGCACTGCAGCTGGGAATCAACGTCCAGTCAGCTCAGGGCTTCAAAGCTCCTATTCTTAATAACTCTCTGTTTTCCTATGTATAATACTTCAATTAATTCTACTTTTATTAGATAAGTGTATGTTTTAGTACAGCCTGGGACAGAGGTTGTCATTGGTATGGGGAACTTTAAAGAGAAAAAGATAAGTGATCTTTTTGCTGCTTTGTCCAAAAAAATATATTTTATTGACCTTTGAGTTCCCTCTCTTTTGGGCATTCAAATATTCAGCAGCACATGGAAACCCAGGTGACAGCTATGACTCAAAACGTTCTTTTCCCTTCTGCACAAAGAATGGACATTGCAAATTTTCCTCTCAGGGAGGATAAGATAAAAGAGAATTAGAAGTGATATTATTCTTGAAGTATTCTGCAGACCAACAGACCAGACAGAGGATATGGATAAAGGTTTCCGAACGCAGATTACAAAACTGGCCTTGAAGAGAAGGGAAAATACACCCGTCGGAATGTCTGCTGAAGTCTTATTCTACCAAAGGCAGGGCATCTGATAAATTCTAGACTTGCTGACAACTCAGAAAGATGAAGAAGCAAGGAAAGAAAACAATATTCTGGACCAAATTATGAAAGAACCGTTTGTGATAGAGACGTGATAGGGACTTTTGTAGGAAGTAGTCAAATCATTTGAGATACTAAATAAAAAAATCATAGGAGACACTCAATACTGTATCTTAGGCTTTAGGAAATACATTGCCTAGAGTTTATAACAAGGGCAAGCCTTGTTGCATGGTCAGGAAAGTCAAAAGTTCATGTGGCTCTAGAGGAATCTTTGAAAAGTAGAATTTGTAACAACTTAACACAAACGAGCATAATTACGTGATAGCTAAAGTTAACAATGCAGCCAAAAAGAAGCCCTCTGATAAAGTCATCTAGTAGAAGGGCATCTACAAAAATGGAGGGAGGCCTTGGCCCAGATGCACACGGGAGTAGGAAGTGCATCTGGAGAAGAGTATCAGGAAAGCTAAAGTCCAGGGTGAAAAGTAAGTTTCAATAAGAGTTGCATACAACTCAAAGGCCTTCTTGCTCTCTGTAGAGCAAGGAGAATACGAAAAAGATAAGTGCATCTGTACGTGCTCCAGTAGATGTATGCCCAAGGTAATAGAAAAATTATTTAGACCCTACTTTGATTGTATGTTTTCCAGCAAGCAAGACTATCTTCAAGCTCGACTAGTCAGAACAAAGATCATTAAGAGGATGTAGAGGCTCAGGTTAGATGAGCAAATAAATTGTAAAGAAAAATCTATTAGCTTTATGTGGGTAAAGCCTCAGAGGAATTAAATTGTAAGGTACTGGAAGATCATGCAGAGAACACCATAGTGTTCGTCTGGTGCCCTTTTAGAAATCATGGCGGTAGAGAGACTTACCAAAGCACTGTAGATGGGTATATGACATGCTTTTAAAAAGGGGCAAATGGTGGAATTTCTAAAATTTTTTGTTCAGTAAAATACTATCAAAACCTGGCAATGTTTTTTGAATAAATGATCATATCTGTGGTTTATTAACACCTATTTTTTAAAAAGTGTTGATACTTGAAGCAAATGTTGACTCATTGATACTATCCAATTAATTTCCTTCTAAAATGAAGCAATTGGAGTGATAGAGAAATGGCATAGTAATGGCGTCTTTAATTTCAGAAGGCATTTATTGGACAAAATAATTCATGGAATTTTGGGTAAGATGGAAAATATGACTTGGATTGGTTTATCCTAGTGGTGCTTTATCCTACACAAAGGGTTTTGAAATTTTGATTTAATCAGTGGTCTTGATTGATATACTACGTTTTAGTTTAACTCTGGTGAAAATGTGTGTTTACTACATTTGCAGATGGCATGAAGTTGAGTATAATGGCCTGTGCTTCAGAGAGGAATTGTTGGACTGCCCAGTTGTTCATCTCTAAGATTCTGTGATTTGGTGTGTGGTCTCATCTCCTCCTGTACCTTCGTGCCCTTATAACCACAGATTGCTCTGGAGGCAGCTGTCTAGACACTAGCGTCAAGTCTGCAGATGCTCAAGGATGCTGCAGTCTGTGAACACTCAGTGGCGTGTACCACAGAAAGTGACTTGTTGGCTTTTTAGTGCCATTCGGGTTGTTGACTGGAACAGTAGAACTTTTGTTTGGATCATCCTTAGTTGAGAAGTGTTTATTTATCATTCTTTTTCTCATTCCCCTACTTCCGTTCCTCCCTGTATCTGATGATGTTGTGATAATGTCCTTTATTGGGCTGGTGCATCCTTCCCCCACCGGCCGGAAGTGTTGGCTGGGTAAGCTCACAGCTGCTTCTTCCTCCAGAATATTGTTCCCTGCTGGAAGGAACCACCCCAAACAGAGATGCCTGGGAGCTGGAGCCCCACATCCAGGGGTAGCCCACAGCCATAGACAAAGTGATACGGGGATATAAGAAACTGAGACCTGGCCTCAAAATGTGTGTGTGACTCATGCCCTAGAGCTCCCTGAGGGGTCAGGCTGAGGCTAGACTCCAGCGGAGACCCCCCTCTCTGATTAGCTCCTTCTCGTCTGCTAGCTTGCCTCCCTCACCCCTTTCGCCTGCACAAGAATTCCTGTCTCAGCCTCGGCCTCCGGGGAACCCAACGTAAAACATCCCACTTTCTCTCTTTGTCATTTTCCTACTTTCTTTCTCTTTCCCACTTTCATCATGGCAAATAAGATTAACCCATGATGAGATGTAGTCCTCTCTATAACCTCAAAGAAGACTTCAAATTTTCAAATCAGCATTTGCCTCAATTAACATTATTTCTGGGTTTGGTTTCAAGACGACCGCATCAGAATCTCCTGGGAGCCTTACTGGGATGCATTTTCTTGGGCCCCACTTCAGACTGGCTGAATCAGAGACTCTAGAGTGAGGCCCTAGAATCTGCAGTTTATCAAGTTCCTCAGATGCTTCTCTGTAGAAAAGAATATGAAAGTCTTTTAGGTAGACTATAGTTATACTGTTGCCAAAGTTGTGGGTTTGATCCACTTGGAGGCCACTTAGGTAAGCATTAAAAAAAATCTAATATAAACAGAACTTTTCCAAGTCCATGAACTGTGCTCTAACTTTGCCAGGCGTCTTGGAACATATATTAGTAAAATCTTCTCATATGTATATGTACAGTGTTCAAGCTCAATGTCACCTCAACTTTGGGGCAAAAAGCACATCAAGGCTCTGTTGTGGAGCTTCTTCAAATACCAAGGGTCTGAAATTTAACACAGATGCTCATCATCTTGATACAGGTTTCTAGGTGCTACCCTGGGGGGTGTTAGTCACTTGTTTTTCTGCTGATGTTCCTTTGGTGACAAAGAGACAGGGTACAACTACTGGACACAGCAAAACTACGGTAGTCAGCATCTCACTAACGGGAAAGAAACAGTTAAACAGAATTCCTGCTTTCTGGCAGTAAACATCTTCAATCTAGTAACTTGTACAGATGCTAATGTTAGCCTCATTAACCCTACCGTGATAAGGGGGTTGGTATTTGCTACTTTTTCTGTTCTTCGAAGGTAAAGGTTAGATGTGGAACTTCAACATCTGTCTTGTCACGCTTTCCCATCCAGTGATGGTATCTGAGAGTAAAGCTGCCTGTATGGCATTGCCTCGTGGCTCTTGGGAGGAAGGAAGAACAAACAACAAACAACGTATCCCATAGGGGAAATATTTGTTATCTCTAACCAAGCTACGATTTCTGAGCACTCCACGCTTGCCACTCCTCCATCAGGCCAGTTGCAAAGTCTAAACTCTCACGTCGGGCCACACACCAGGCATGTCATTCCACGTGCCATCTGGGCTCTGCCTGCACTGTGGTTGCTGAAGAGCCCCCTTTATAAGCTGGTTGAGGTGACTCTGGCGTTACCATTGGTAAGTCAGCATCACACCCAGGTGAGAAAATTAGACTGGGTTAGGCATCAGTGAACGCTAGAAAATAGTGTACAGTGCAATAAAGACGATATCCCCAATGACATGGTGGCTTTAGAGAACTCAAACAGATTTGCTCTTTCAGGAGGAAAAAAAAAAACATGCCTCTGGGCTCTGCAACCTCCAAAATTCACAGCTTGGAAGGGTGTGGAATTGTTAATATGAGAAGCTGAAGCAGGACAAGAATAATTTCCAGAGCTCTGCTTCCAGCTCCCTGAGGCCTCTCCACCTGAGTGAGCCATCCGAGCCCTGCACGGTGATCTTGCCATCTGTCACATCCCTCTGGGAAGCAGCTGGCCTTTTGCACAAGTTTCTTACTGGAGGGGAAGTTTGGCAGCTCTCAGGACCTTCTGAACCCACCTGAGGAGAGTTTGTGGAGACCCACAGAAGCAAGTGTTTAAAGAATAAGAAGAAAAGAAGACAGAGAAGTGGAAAAGATGTGCCTTCTCTCTTTCCTTGAGTTATGCCCCTTCCATTTCTGACTTACTTCCACGAGGCAAAGAAGGGGAAACAGCACAGAGGCAAATGAGAATACAAGTATTCGGCCATGCACTCTAGTTTTTCTTCCTCACAAAAATATATAAGCCAGGTGTCCAAACAGATGCAGTTCTAGAAATGAATAGGTAGCTATATAAACATACAGTTAGAAGATTATTTAGATAAGATCTAACACTGCTTGAGGAGAAAATGGTGAGTGTGTGAATTCACAAGTGTGAATAAGTGTGTGCACATGTGCGTGAACAGTGTATGTGTGTGCATGTCTGTGCTTTGCAGGCATGCAAGTGTGTATGTGTGCATGTTTGTGTGTGCAAGTGTGCATATGTGTGAGCTTGGGAGTGTATATATTCCACTTAAAACCAAACATATTTATTTAACAGGGGAGGGCAGTTAGCCATCCATGATCCAAAATTCTTTCTGCTCATATTTCTAATGGAAACTACAAACATTTTTTTTTTAGGTTTAAATGGGATGGGTTTCACTTATGACCTCCCTTGTCTCAGGGGATCTCCATCACTGAGAGTTGAAACTCCGTGCCTGGTATTCATGGTCCTAAATGACCTTTCCAGTCATTCTCCTTCTCTCTAATATCTATCCTCCAAAGACCTGAATTGTTCACTGTCCCTGCACACACCATGCCCCTATGATATTGCTTATTTTCTATTCCTTGCTCAGAATAATTTCTATATTAGTTAGTGTAATGCCGGTGGCTTCAATGAGTAAGTCCCTAAAATGTCAGTGGCTTAGCAGAATAAAAGTTTATGTTTTGTATAAATACAAAGCAGTATTTATAAAGCAGTATTTATATAGGTATTCTGGTCAGCAAGAAGAAAGAGAATGTGGGAAAAACAAACCTGTGTCTACACTGCCTTGGCAATGGAGGGACCCACATCACTTTCCCTCAGATTCCACTGATGAGAATTAGTCATGGCAGAGGGGCTGAGAATATTGGCTGGTTGGGTAGCTCCTCACAAATGACTGCTCTGCTACAGAAGTGGGGTCACCTGTACTGGTGGACAACTGTCTTTGTAAAATGACCGGTCAAAGATTTCCAATGATCTCCAGTTGGAAGCAATTTCTCCATTTTCTCTAATCGCCAAACACTATTGTTTATATGTTTCTTATAATAAGCATTATGTTATTATTATCATTTTTACTATCATTGTCACTTTTATTTGTTACTGCTACTGTTACTACTATCGTTATCACTATCCTTTGTTTTGGAGTATAGCACAAAGTGGGAAGTAGTAATCAAGAGTACACAGGCTTTGGATCGGGTAAGACTGGCTTTGAATCCTAGCTCCATGATTTGGCTCTGAACCCTTGGTGATTTAGTTAACATCTCAAAGGTTCTGAATTGTTGGATCTGCAGATGATAATACATACCTCCTAGGACTGCTGTAAAAATTAAATTAAATCAGGCATATAAAATACTTAACAAAATGCCTGGCATATAGGAAGGGATTATTTGACAGTGACTAGTTATGAGCTCTGTCTCCCCAGTAAATTATATATTTACTGAAAATAGAAGAATCTTTGTAGATTTCCATCACCGGGTACAGGGCCTGACACATGAAAAGGGTCCAATAATGTTGAAGTGATTTATAAGAGCTTGTCTGGCTCTTGCAATAAAAGTATAAATAGAATCAAAACAAATTCATTTTCTCTGTTCTATTTTCTCTACATGGAATTAATAGCCATCTATTGTAATTGGCCTCTCACTTATCTGTAAAGCTGAAAAGCACTGGGAGAGATGGTTTTACTGATGCTTCTGTGATGAAGCAACTTGGTGTTTAATCCATGGGTCTCCTGGAAGTATGAGTCTCTAGGTTTCCTCGGTTTCCCAGTCCAGTTCTTTATCATCCAATGCCAGGCAGGTCTTTCTTAGGTAAGGACTACAGTTCCCCTACGTTATTCAAGGTTATTTCCTACATGAAAACCTTTTGTTGAATGCAGAAATTAAATCAGACTTTGGTTTCTGCTGTTTAGATTTTTTAAATCATTTAAATTTTATTTACAGGATGTATCTTTTTAAATTTAAATACTTTTATCCTTCCTTCCAGCACTCACTTTCTTTTTCAGAAATGGTATTGCAAACTGGATATATGCTCTAATAAATGTCTGTCTAATAGTTCTCTATAGAAAGGACACCATCTCCCACTGTTGACAGTCATGGCTTCTTAAATGAAGAAAGACTCTCTCCAGTTCAGATATGAGAGTTGGTCCAAACCAGAAGCAGAGGCATAGGGTCAGCCTGTGTGTCCCCCAGGCTGTAAGTTTCAAGATGTAACGTTTTGCTCCCTTTTGCTTGCCAATGTAGCCGTAAGGCCCTGCGCATATTAGGTGGTGTATATCTATGATACTGGTTGAACAAATAAACAAATTATTTAATTAAACAATAAATCAACCAACCAAACTGGTTGGTGGCAGGAGGTGGTGGCTGGTCTCTAAATAAGATGAAACTATTCATATTTCTCTTTTTTCCTATCTTATTAAGCAATTTGAGATTTTTCTTCTCCTAGCACCATTGCCAAAACAAATAGAATCATTACTTATGTTTATAGGTTCTGTAGCTGACTTTACGTACTTTTGGCTGTTCTAAAACTTTTCTGAGCATTTCAATTCTCTTTGTCCTCTAGGAACTTGGGGACAAAGTGAAGCACAAATAGTCTCTGCTTCCTGTCCCCACCCCCCATTTTCCCCACTCACACAATCTACATATATTCGTCATCAACAAGGAATCTAACAGGCACTTAGGATGGTGAAGATGGCAACAGTTCAGAAACACCCTGGAGAATGACAGGCCTATTAAACGAATATCCCAACTGTACTTCCAGATTGATATGGTCTGGTTACTCTTTTAGAGTAACCCTTTACAGGGATATCCAGTTTACAGAGTGCTTGCATGTACCTTATCTCATTTGATAATGAGATTAGGATCACATGGTCAGGAAATCAAGAACACGGTCCTTACAGCCTGCCCTTCTGATTCCGAGTTAGAGCTGCTAGAAGATCTGCCTTTGCTCCTTATAATGACTATGTTTCTGCCGGAAGCTAATTGAGTATTCTACCCTCACTTATTTTCTGCACGTGTAAAACTCACCCAAAGGAGTTGAATTCCTACAAGCCTTCATTCATTGATTCTCATTTCCAACAGCTATTTATTAAGTACACTTTACATTCTAGGCACTGTACGAAGTGGTAGGATACAACGCTAAAGAGCATAGACACAGTCATGGCCCTCTCGGGGCTCATAGTGCCCTGGAAAGTGAGCAGTGGGATACAGAAAATGAAAAACTCGGATTCTGCCGGTGCACTGCAGAAGCAGCCTCTGCAGTTCCACTTAAACCCATCACAGACGAATAAGCGATCCATAGACCATACCTAAATGTTTTTGGCTGCCAGGTTGTGCCTAGGACCCTGAAACCGTCATTGCAGTTGCTAAGTAATGGCTTGTGGAACTATCATTTCAACTGCTAAATAAGTTGCTTCTAAATTGTTTGTGTGATGGGAATAGTATGTGTTTGTGTGCGTATTTACCGAACTAAACTGATGTAGTTAAAAAAAAAACCCTCAGATTCTAATATAGTGTAATACGTGTTAAAATAGGGAATTTTCTGGGGGCTCAGGCAGTACGCAGTAATAGCTTGTATGTAGTCACTGTTTTACCACACACCAGGTTCTGTTCAAGGGGCTTCTCTTGGATTAATTTATTTAATCTTCAGGACAACCATGTAAGATGAAAACTGCTATTATCCACATTTTTTTTTTTTTTTTTCCGACAGGGATTCCAAAGAACAGAGAGGTTAAGCAAATTTCCTAAGGAACTCGCTCCAGAGTATATATCCTAACCACTGCATTGTAAGACACAACTAAGAGACTGGGGAATTCTTTGAGAAAGTGCATATAAATTATGCCTCAGTTTTCTTGTGTATAAAACAGAGACAAAGGGAATTTCTACCTCCAAGGTTTGCTCCAAACAATAAATGAGATAATATATGTGAAGTCAATAATATAATACATCTAGTCCCTGTAAGTAGTCAGTAACATTCTTATTATAATTATTATTAATAAAACAAAAAAGGGAAGTTGATAATTAGTCAAGCAAAGTGAAATGAGGTGACAAAGCGTATCCTTAGGGAGGAAATGGCCTGTGTGAAGGTCCAGAGGTGAAGGAAAGGATAAGATCAGATTCAGAGATTTGGTCTGATATATTTTGACCCTTTTTGTAGTCCGGCATTTTTTTTTTTTCTTGGCTATATAAATGCTTTTGTCTTTGCCAACTGGATAATTTGCTGCCTTGATGACAAAAGCCAGAAAAAGTTTTTAGCATAGAATTACCAGGGAGTTGTTACAAATTTAGTCTCTACCTATGAGGGGTGATGATGAACAAACTTTACAGTTTATGTAACATCTCTACAAACATTTCCTCATCCACATCTTCATCAGCATCTCTAAAGGTCATTGTTATTAACATCAATATCAATTAGAGCTGCAGAAAATAACTTGACCACACCTGGGCCTCTCTCACACATAAGGTTGCCTCACTTGACTCTGAACTCTCATGTCTCTCTGCAGCCTTACTTACATTGTTAGAGGTAAACTTGTTGAAAAGCTACCGTAGATTTCCAGTCTAACGTGGCAGAGAGACCACGTGTGTATTCACACTTCCTCTGCGAGCCTCATTAAGTGGCAGGAAAGCTATGGAAACACAAGGGAAAGAGATTGTGAGAGGAAATGAGAGTAGACGGTCCATGTCAAAAAAGCTGGCAGTTGGAAAGCAGTTAAGTAAATGGTAAGAGACCGTGTTGAACAGAAAAAGTTGACAGCTAAGCGTGTGGAGGGGTAGCACGGAACATCCAGAGGGGACAACATAGCTCACTGTTTCCTGAGAGTCAGGAGTTGTAGGTAGTATGTACCCCTCAAGGGAAGAGGAGAGGTATGAGTCCAGTAATGGTGTGGTTGCCTGCTTTTAAACGAGGTGATGAGACTTTTTATACTCCCTCCTCCACCCAGGCTGAAGACTGGGGCTTTGGTTTCAGGAGATGCACAATAGAGTCTGGTGTCTGCACCAACAGGCAAAGCAGAGGTAGGGTAGGTGCTACATGGAAACGGGGATTCAGTGAAAGTTTTATACTAAACGAAGAAGTCCCCATGCCTCTTTTCCATTTTTACCCCCCAGAGCACAGGAAGTCCCTCTTTGCCCACTGACACAGGAGAGGGAAGGATTTCTTTCTGAGGAAATGGACCCTCTCAAGGTTTACAAGAATGGACATTTAAGATTTCCCTGGCAGTCTGGTGAATGCCTTCCACCCAACTCCCTTTACTGAAGCCCCACTATTTGACAAATCCCACGCACGAACACAGATACAGTCCAACCAGCATTGTACTACTTTGCTGAAGTTGAAGTGGACCCAAAAGATTACCTGAGTTTTGAGATAAGACTCTAACGTAAAGACAGCGACTGAAACAAACAGGAAACAGGAAGCCAGGGATAAAGAGACCATACAGGGAGCTAACAAAATCTCAAAGAAACTATGTTTACTATCCCAAGAGAGATAAGGGAAGATACTACATTCATGAAAATGAAATCAGTATAAAGTAAAAAAAAAGTAAAAAGTGATTCAGTATTAGAGTATAAAAGAGAGTTTTTGGAAATTAAAACAAATATGAAATAGATATTAAAATTCAACATAAGGGTTGATTAATATACTTGAGCAAACCTTCTAGGAGAAGTAACAAAAAGTCAAATATATAAATCTATAGGAAAGAAGGACAAGAAAGTTAGTTCATTCTAGCAGTTCCAATATCCAAAAAACAGAAGTTACTGCAAAAGGTAACAAAGGAAATAGAGGGAAAGAAATTATCATATAAATGTACAATGAACTTTGCCAGAACCAAAGGATAATAATTTCTAGACCTAAAAGTCTTACCAAGTGAAATGCCCACCATGGCACGGACCCATAAAAATGCAAAATGTCCAGGACCATTTATGACATTCAGACCAGCAGAGATAAAAAGCAAATCCTAACAGATTCCAGAGAGAAATACACAAATGTATAGGTCACGTGGTCACACATAAGGAAAGTAGCAGGGATAGAAATGATTTTAGGCTTTTCAACAACAGACCTGGAAGCTTACTGACAAAATTCTGTGACAGCCACTGTCAGTCAAAACCCGTGTCAAGTGGTGTGTTCACGTAATGAACTCAAATGCAGCTGCAAGCCTTACAACTTGGTCATAGTTGGTGTTATTGCCATTGAAGGAGGATTTTTGTGCCTTTTTTCTGTGGACAATTTGTTGAGGATCCAGAGTGAGCACTCTTTTTTGGACATGAGTGAGTTAGCTTGTAGTGTGGGTATAACCAGTGCACTGCATTGCACAGACTTTTCATAGAGGGACATCAAAGAAATAGATACAGTAAACACAAGACTTTGCCTTTTTACTTGCATCTTTCGCATATTGAAGAGAATCAATTCATGATGCATCCTATACATCTTAAGTGTGTTCTCTCTTTTCCCTAACTCTGCAGCTCTGGAGCTGCTCAAACACCAAACTTTAAAAATTCTCCCCAAAACCCAGTCCAGGAAGGCTCTCTGTGTTACACCTCTGGTTGCTTTTCCTCCTCAAGTCTTTATACTGTAGATCAGTTTGAGTCCCTTGGCTTAATTTCCTGTCTGGGTTTTCAGTAACAGAGGAGAACTCAGTAACTGACTCAGCAGGGAATTTGTCTTCCATTTTTCTCTTCTTTAGAATCCCATAACTTTTTACCCATGTTCTTGATGGAGCCTCATAACAACGTGGTAAGAATAGACCAGGCCTTAGAAAACAAGGGCAAATTTAGCTGACCCTCAAAAGACAAAATTATTTCTGGAAAAGAGAGAAGTATACCTGTAAGCTGAGAACACTCACACATGAACAAGTTTTATTGTTGATAGGTAGGGAAAAGTTTTCCTTTGAGGTTCTAGAAGTACTGTAATTTTTATATCAGCTCAGGCGTTTGTATACACAGGAAACCCCAGCTCTACCATTGTCAGGAGTGCTAACCATCATCCTATTTTCTGCCGTCTGAAACAATGAAAGAAAGCTCTTTACATCCAGAAAATATACTGATTGAAATATCATCTTTGGGAAGTCTGTTCTAAACACACTAATTGATATTGTTTGAGGAAGTGTAAGTATCTGTCATGAAAACCATTTTAATGGCCAGCTTGTTTTCTTCTTTAGTTTGCTTAACTTGGCAACATGTTAACTTTCCTCTTAGAAAACCTCCTATTTTGATTTATGAATGTTTTCAAATTTTTAAGATTCTCCAAGCCGTTGTTTCACCTGTAAGTAGAGAGATAGCTTGTTTGGCTAACTGCCTTGCATGACTCTGTGCCAAGCAATGAATAATGCCATGTTCAATATTCTAAATTTGTGTTCCAAATTCTGAATTTCCAATGAGCTGCATGGAACTCTACTGATAACTGACTGATTTTCCCTGCAAGGATTGTCTTATTTTAAACTTCAAATTTAGTTGCCTTACTTTATTCAAGGCAGTTTTGAATGGATTTTAAAGTGAGGATGAAGACTATTCATACTTTCTAAACCTAGAAGGCAGAAGAAGGGAGCTAACGAAGGCAGGCCTCTTATCTAGGAGGACTGCAGGTCTTAACAGTAGCACACAGGGAAGGCTCTTTCGTTTGCAACGGTGCTAGCCAACCTTTAATAGAAACCTCAGATACAAAGTATTACCAGAGTTGCTAGTATTCACCCCAAAGGATTTCTCCATGTTTAAAAATATAAACATATTTATGTTCATGGAACCAGAGCTGAGGAAACAATAATAAATCATACGAGTGACTAGGTATTCCTTCAGCACTAAAGTAGGCTGATTGGGAATTTTAAAATTTGGATGAACTTAAACATATGATTTACCCATTTTGTCTTCCTCTGCACATTTTTTCTAGGCCGTAAGGACCAGGATAACACGAGAAAGCTTTTCTTAGAGCCTTTCCAGCATAACGGGAAAGAAGCATTGCCAGCAGTCACCTCTCAGAGAATGGTGGTGAGTAGTCCAAACCAATTGTGTGAACTTGAGCATCGTTATTTTTCCTGTCTTTTTTGTTTCCAGGAAACAAGTCAGTCAAGGCAGCACCTAACTGCACCTGAGCTTGCCTAGATTCTCGAGCTTATTTAGGTAGTGGAGGTGGTCTGAGCGTCAGTGCTTAGACGATTCATGCAACTTTCTAGACTGACCTGGGTTGACCAGATGAGCGCACGCTACCCCACGTCTCTTTAGCTTTGTAAGTCTGTCAAGACATTAAAAACAAACAACAAAGACTTTATTTCCCTAATTCATGTTTAAAATATATTCAATATCGTTAGTCAGTGGTTTTGTATACTACATATTTTGACTTAAAGGTATGAGAGATGGATTTATATTGGATTTAGGGACCACTGCTATGGGAGAAATGGTCACGCTAATGTCTTTTCTGGAAAAGACAGGTCCAGTCTCTTTGTGGCTGGCACTGGGATTGAACAGGCAGGATTCTTTCATTGTCTGTGGTAAAATCAGACTGGTAGTTGATACTAGTACATTATGGGAGGGCCAAAACAAAACCGATGATAAAGTTTCCAGTAAATACTGAACTAGGAGAAAAATACAATGCGGGCAGCCAGGATGGCAGTCAGATTCTGCCCACGGGGATTAGAAGTGCGTTAGCGTTGGCATGCATTCTGAGTGAAGCGTCCTCCTGAGAAGCTTTTTTGTCCTTTGCTAATTAGGTGGGTGTGCTTAGTGTTGCTTCCTCTAGTAAGGGCAGGAAAAAAAGTATAAAAGCCAACTAATGGGGTCAGGTGACCACTTCACATTTTGTTCTGACCTAGAATGGGGAGAACGTGTTCAAGACTGATGGATGCATATGCAGATTCTGCCATGAACCTGCTGGATAGGGGTCAGAGTTGCCAACTTTCCTTTACCCTTTATTTTGAGAACGATCTTATGTAAAACACAGACTCGTTAAATATAAGAATGAGTTTTAAAAAAATAAAGGAATAGCTTGTGTTAACGTCACCTTTGCCCACTTCCACCCAAGAATGGCTTATTGAGGGGAATTATATGGTTTGTCCCAGAAATGTCAAAGTGCTTTGAGTGGTAGAAGTAAAAGTAGTGACACCTACGGGCGGTTGGGGGGATCCATTCCTCCAGTCCGGGGATGGGAGATGCTATGACAAAGGCCAGTGGCACAAAGAACCTCAGGGAATGGTGTGAGAAACGGAGCCAATTGTCAGGAAGGTAGATCTCTGAGAGTCCATCTAGAATGGCGGTGATTAAGTCAGAGAGCATCGGCAAATGTTCACCTGTGTGACATGTGACACAGACCAAGAAATATCAGGCCTGCCGTAACCATGGGTAAAAGAAGCTGCTTCTTATCCAGTTTCCTGGCACTGCGTATGTCCAATAGATTTGCATGGTACAAAATAGAGTGGCGACGGGTGGCCTGATGACTAAGATTGAAATTCTCCTCAGTTCAGTGGTTGTGGGCTTGAAGCAGACACAATTTGATTCAGAGAAATAAAAAAAAAAAAAGTGACGCCCTTAAACTCTGATGTTTCAGACTTAAATTCATACATCTCTCGGAGGTGAGAAGTACAAAGCACCTAGTTCAGTGCATGGCTAATGACAGGCAATCATTATTCCTTCAGTACATGTTTATTGGTAGCTACCCTGTGCCAGACCCCATGCTAGATGTCAGGCATAGCGAGGGGTAATAACAAGATGCAGCCCCTCTGCTTGTGGAGGTTACCTAGAGGGAGAGGGACATATTAGATGACTAAATACCCAACTGATTTTTAGTTTCACGAAGGGAGCCGGTCTCAGGACAAACCTGACTCATAGATGAGGTCACAGCCAAGGGAACTGAAGAGAGGTGGAGCCAGAGGCCTGATGACACCATGAAAGTTTTGATTAAATCCCCTGGATTTCCAGCTACAGGAGGGAAGAGGTTTTCCTACACACACACACACACACACACACACACACACTCACTCACTCACTCACTCACTCACTCACTCACTCACTCTCCTTTTCTTTATTTAAGCCAGCTAGAGAGTTCTGACACTTGAAACCAGATGAATTCTATACCAAGAGAAAAAGAAAATAAGAGAATGCCAGATGTATATCAGATTTAGGGATGGTAAATTAGAAAAATAAATAAATCAGTAACAGGAAATGTAAGCATGTTCCCATAGCCCAAAGACCAGAAAGGGAAGTTGCTCAAAACAAACAAACAAACAAAAAATAAACAAACAAAAAAAGAGGCCCAGTGCCTTTCACATAGCAGGCATGCAATAAACATTGTTTTCATTGAATAACAGAGTTCAATTTACCAATATTGGAAATCTGCTGCTATAGTAAAAAGGATACTTTTTTCACCCAGTTTTATTGAGAAGTAATTGACATACATTGCTGTAGAAGCTTAATGTGTACAGCATGATGATTTAATTTACATATATTGTGAAATGATTATCACAATAGGGTCAGCTCATATCCGTCATCTCATATAGATACAATATAAAAAAAGAAAAGAAGAAAATATTTTTCTCCTTGTGATGAGAACTCTAAGAACATACTCTCTTAACAACTCTCCTAGGTCTCATACAGCAGTATAACTATAGTCATCGTGTTGTACATTTATTCCCTAATAGTTATTTATCTTATAACTGGAAGTTTGCACATTTTGACCACCTTCCTCCAATTCCCCTTCTCCACAATCCCTCCTCTGGTACCCACATGTCTGCTCTCTTTTTCTATGAGTTTGTTTTATTTTTTTGAAGATTCCATGTATAAGTAAGATCATACGGTGTTTGTCTTTCGCTGTGTGATTTATCTCACTAGGCATACTGCCTTCAAGCTTCATCCATGTTGTCACAAATTGTAGGATTTAAGAAGACACTTTTAAGGAAGATGAGGTGACTGCTACAGGAAACTGTCAGTCTTTAAGCATTCATAGAGAAGAGAAAGGGGCAACCATAGCCCAGAAGGAAAACAACAGAGAACAGTCTGTAAGAATTCCATTATACTACAGAACAAACCTCTAAGATGCTGGGGTTTGTGAAAACTGCTAAGATCCATAATAAGAAGTTTCCAGGGGCTTCCCTGGTGGCGCAGTGGTTGAGAGTCCGCCTGCTGATGCAGGGGACACGGGTTCGTGCCCCGGTTTGGGAAGATCCCACAGGCCGCGGAGCGGCTGGTCCCGTGAGCCATGGTCGCTGAGCCTGCGCGTCCGGAGCCTGTGCTCTGCAACGGGAGAGGCCACAACAGTGAGAGGCCCGCGTACCGCAAAAAAAAAAAAAAGAAAAAAGGAGTTTCCAAAAGTTATGGAATAAACTCTCCTAACTGACCTCTGCCTAATGGCATGCCAGATTAATGGACACACTTCATCCTGTTTTTAAAACATCCTTGATAAAGACTGCAGGCCACTAGGCTCATGGTTCCTGAGCTCTTTCTAGAATGCCTATGAGTACCAGGCAAAACCTGCCATTGGAGCTATATATATCCCAAGGCTCAATTGTTTTTCTCCTCAATTTATGCCAGTTTTATATGTTGTGATAGTTAAATATTATACAAATTCATGAAATGACTGGGAAAGAGTTTTTTTTTTTAAATAAATTACTACTAAATTAAATGTTTTAGAAAGGCTATAAAAATGAGTGGCTAAAAAATAATAATTAAAAATTACATTATAACTAAAAGAAATTGGGAAAAAGGTGAAAATTTGGAAGATTACTGCATTCAGATGATTTTGCTAGTGCTCTAAATTTTTATTGCACTTTAAGGAAACAAAAGTGGAAGATTGTAGCCTACGTTTTAGATGTATGGTATATGCAAAAAAGTAGTGCAGAACTCCAAACAAGGGATTCACAAAGAATAAGCCTCACCTTGTATCGAAGAAATGGTGAAACAATGTACACTTAGAGAGTTGAAGTGTAAAACACACACTTAATCCATCAACTACTACAGCTGAGTCACATTAATTAAGGGGTTTCTACACTATATTCAGAGTAAAAGCAATGAGAAGGAGCCAGTCTTCTCTACAGGACAGTTTGTGTTAGGAAAACTGGTGAAGGACAGAAGCACTACCCAGCTCTATTTCTGTTCTATCTCTCTGTCAAGAACAGTGAGCGCTCTGTGCACAAAAATAATAGAGCAAATCCTAGTGAAGAGGGGGTTAAACAAACAATGCAGTGGGAAAAGTATGCCAAGATGTTTTAAAAGTTCAACTCTCTGGCTTTAATGAATTCATCCTAAGGGTTTCAAGAGGAGTTCTTGTTGAACATTAGAGGATAATGAAAAATGGAAGAAATGATAGAGGACTTGTTCCAGGTTTCCAAAAGGGAAGAATTTGGATTCTACATATTAAAGATCAGTACATTTGATTCTATGCCTAGGAAAACACTGGAATCAATTATTTAATATATAATTTATGATAATTTAGAAACAAAATCAGTGATCATTTAGAAATCACACGAAAACAACCTCACATCCTCCCTCTTACTGTTGTGATTTTTTAATGTGACTCTGAAACACAGGAAATGTTCAGGGAAACTCTAGTATATCTCTCATGATATTCTGGTGGACAAAATGAGGAAATACGCTAATATGGCTAGAAGGAGCTGACACGGATGGAAGAGCTGTATTCAGAGCAGAGGAGCCAGAGGATGAGTATCGGCCTGAAGAGAGGTCTGCAGTGGTGCAATTGGGTTTTCCTCTTTGTCTTGTCCTAGCTGACTTTATTATCAAAGAGTTCTGATCAAAGTTTCAGGTGACAAGAGACTAGAAGAAAGGTTTAGTACAAAGGATGATAGAGTCAGGATCAAAGGGAACATAACCAAATAGAATAATAGGCTGAAGTCTATTAGACTGAAATCTAACAAGATTGGATTTAATTGGATATAAGTCATGCAGTTATGGGGAGCTGAACTTGAAACTAATTTATTCAGGTTGGTTCAACAGGAAGTCTTGTAGCAGGCGCTTGACTTAATGGTGTGGAAGCACCATTAAGGGACTGTATTGTTGATGGTATGAAATTGGCAATGTCTACCTTGTAAAATGTTGAGGTTAAAGATCATTAGCCATTAGATATCGTCTGTGGGGGAGGTTCAGGTGCGTGTGAAATATTGTAGCCTCAATCTTCATTCCAGTCAGTTCCAGGGCCTCCTGCTCAGAGTAGAGAATAGCTGTTGGAGACATCCGGCCATGGTGTGGGTATTTAGAATACCAGAGAGAGAATCAGTTCATGATTCTGAGAAATCTGTCTTATAGAAAGCATTGTTGAGGGAAGTATAGCAAAAGGAAACAGTGAAAATTAGCTAGCATATAGGCACCCATGGATGGGACTGGAGTGCTACAACTGGGGTCATAGCTGAAATAACAGAGTGAAACTTACGTACCTCCTTCGTTGATCAACTCAGTAGAGGCAAGAGAAAAGGGTCAGGGATTGACCAGAGACTATATGACGAGAGTGAA
Organism: Globicephala melas; assembly: GCF_963455315.2. Lineage (NCBI taxonomy): Eukaryota > Metazoa > Chordata > Mammalia > Artiodactyla > Delphinidae > Globicephala > Globicephala melas. Next base: position 47,934,439 of record NC_083330.1, read on the forward strand.
TATATGGAAGCATTACCTTTGGACTGTTCCTTCTAGAACAGTAGTTCTTTTATTGGCTGAGCCTACGCTTGGACTTTCGAGGGATGAACAGCAGGACTCACGTCTCTCTCTTTCGGCAGCATTAATCTGATTTCTCTTTGGGAAATTCATCTCACACACTGTGTAGTCTTGGTGGGACTACAAGCCAGGCCACCTTCCCACCTCTAACCAGTGTGAGCACATGACCCAAGCCAAACCACTGGACTCTGTCTAGACTTTGAGCTTTAAGCAAGGTGAGATGCAAAAACAAATAAAAGTACGGTTAAATCACTTTCTTTTTTCAGTTTTGGTTCCTCAAGAGGTTTGTTGAAGTCCTTACTTTTCTGAGCCTCGTCTTCCTGACTTCCTGTTTATCATGTAACCTTCCAAGGAAGTTATTTTCTGCTGGGAGAAAGGAAATTTGGTGCAAAACTCTGGCATGACATTGTCAGAAATGTACTCAGGTAGTTGTTTGTATATCAAAACAGACTTCAAGCTGCTTTCTGGAGAACATTTCGGCTTTTCCTATAGGTTCCCCGAGAGGCCACCTCAAGGCTGCCATTCTCCACCAAATCATTTTGACACATTTGTCTATCACTATCTGTTGGGTGCCATGAATGATTTGTTTCTGTAAAGTAGTGGTGTTTATGAATGGTTTAAGTTTTCTTATAAATTAAATCAGATCCAAGGCTCTCTCTCATAAGGTCACTCACACTCAGTTTCAAAAGCCTTTCTTAAGTGGGAGAGAAAAGTCTGGAGTGACCTGTAGTTAGTGGAATTATTCATACTCTGGTACAGGCCGACGGGAATGTGTCATGCATGGGAATCCCTCCAGTATGGACTGACTGCTTTCAAGAGCATAGTGAGGCCATCGGTTCTTATTAAAAGGCCAGCTGACAGGTAATATTACCTTCAGGAGTCTAAATTCCATCCTGGGATAAAGTTTCCCAGCCTACACTTGAGGCTATGTAACATGCACTTTAAGATTTCGCTCTCTATGTTTCTAATTTTAAGGAAACATGAGAAAAAAAAAATCCACCAAGTTCTTATGGCATATGCTGTACAAATATTGCTGAGTATTTTTTGAGTACTTTCTATGCTTTAGATCCCATGATAATCTCTGGGTGCACAATGAGAATGAGGACAGATCCAGTTGCTGAGCTTATGAAACACATTCTAGAGGACAATTGTAATCAAGTAATCACAAAAAATAAACGTTTGATGACAAATTAATTGTTATAAAGGAAAGACATACTCAGTCTTTCACAAGGGGTTCTCCCCTAATCCAGCGAGGAGTAGAGGCCAGGGAGGCTTTTCTGGAACTTGTAGGATGATTTGAGAGCTAAAGCATGAATGGGAGTAAAGTGCCCATAGGGGCAGGGCGGGGACTCACATCTACAAATTTGCTGGCACTTGGGTATCGTTATTGTTTCTTTACCTTTCCTCAATTCCTGGATGCAATTTCAACTCTGGATAGGTTGTATTCTTTACTTTGGAAAATCTGTCGGAGGCAGAAAAAGGCTATCGTTGTAACTTTTTGAAAAATGGAATAGTTTATCTCTTTTTTTCTAGGAACATTCACTTCCTAGTTTGAATTTAAATCTTTTTTTTAGATTGATCTGTTTTGTAAATTTTGGTTGCTATGACAATAAATTGATTCATTTCAAAGGCTATTAACAGCTGCTTGGCTATTCTGTTTTCTTTGCTGAGAATATTATCATAGGTAAAATGTCAGCAATAATGAAGAAAATTTCAGGAACAGGGAAAAATGGTATAGGAGTTTGGCAAGATGTGATATACTTTCTGATTTAAACATATAGAATTTAATTTCTGGTGAAAAACAGAGACATTAATTCATTTCATATGAAAAACCATAAGAGTAGGTTTAAGAATGATAACCTTTATTGGGTTTTCACATAGTTCTGTTCATTATTTCAAATCAATATTTATTGAGCTTCTACTACGAGCCAAGAACTGTGCTAGTTATAGAAATAAAAGATGAATAAGACAGATCTCCATCCAGTGATGAAGCTATAAACCTGAATTTTCATGGCACAGTGGAGAAGCATTAAAGCCAGAAAAAATGTAGTAAAGCTGTGATGCCAGGCATGTTTTCCTACTCTTAGGCAGCATATTATAAAAAAGGCATGAGCACACCTGAGCAAGTGACATTATTTTTGGTGTATTTTCCCACTTTCTAACAACAGTGGGTATGAGGTAAACATATATTCAAACACATCACTTGATGGTGAATGCACCATCCCCATGGACCCCCAGTCCCAAGCTGAGAGGGTCCATGAATTACATACCCTGAGAAGAGGTGATGTCAATGAATTAGCAACCAACAGTTTTCTGCCTGAGTTAAAAGCTAGTCTGATGCTAGTGTGAGAATACCTGCATGTGAATTCCACAACTGCCAGCTAATGTCTGTGTAACATGGGGAAACCCACCTATTCTTTTCTGAGTTTCATTTCCTCATGTGTAAAATGAGAGTAATAGTTACCTACCATATGGGGTTGTTATGAGGATTAAATAAGTTAATATTTGTAAAGGTGTTAGAATAATGCCTAACACATAGTAAATGGCGTGTGTGTGTGTGTGTGTGTGTGTTTGTGCTAAATAAAATAAACAGCTACATATGGCAGTAGTGCATGCTTCTTTATCTTAGGAGGAACCAAGGGCAGGAATGCACAGGTAACACTCAGAGCTCACTTTAGTCCTTATCTCATCATTCTTCTACATTAGAATTGCTTTAGAATTTTGAATAAGAATATTCACTGATTTCCAACTTCAGTCCTTCTATATTTCATGGCCCAGGAAACTTACTAATAAGACATTGAATATATAAAAAGCAAATAATATGAAACAGAAAGATCAATAAAAGGCATGGATAATTTAGAAATTGGAAAATAGATCCTGGATAATTGAAAGGTGATGGCAGACATTGAGCTATGAAGTCAATCCTTTCCCCACTTTAGGAAGAGCAGTGGAAGTGACTTGAAGACAGTGACTGAATGGTCACAATGGGAAGATGGCCTCTGGAGTGTCGCAGATCAGAGCTTTCACATTGGACTTGCCAATGACTAGTTATTTGCATGTGAACATTATTTAAAATTTTCTGAGCTTTGGCATCCTCATCTATGAAATGGGTTTGTAAAGCTGGGATCAATTTATGTCAAGTTCCTATAATGGCATTGGCACAATGTAAATGTTTAAGAAATTGTACCTGTTACTCTTCTTACTATGAGTTTCTAACCCAGTTAGATGTATAGACTGAATGAGATTTTTTAAAACGGGAAGGTGTTAGAAGTTTGCTTAATTTTTAAGGTTAGAGGACTAAATAATGCAATGATATAAATAGTACCTAAGGAAAAATATCAAAAAGGCATTGAAATAAAGTATGTAATCACAGTAATATTTTCACACGTTAAACTGGACAGCCTAAAATGTTAGACCTAAAAATGAAAAGGAACTTGATAGGTGCAACTGTAAAAATAAGCAGGTGGATCCTTAGTAAAACACACTTGTCTTCAAATTTACACGTAAACTATCACCAACGACCTGGGAGAGGCTGGAAGGAGTCTATGCACTTTCACTATCACATTTTACTGACTATGACATGCCACTCCTTGGTCCATATAGAGGGTTGGACTAAAGCAGTCGCCAGGCAGACATTTTTATAAAGTGAGTTACTTTCAGTAATGAGTTTTCTGTTCCCTGAGGGGAACCAACGCTGCAGGGAAGCACCTAATTTCTACAACTACTGGATAGCTTTGGGGACGTTCACTTTATGTCTGTGTGTGTGAGTGTGTGTACACAGGCATATATACGCATATTTTTAATGTTATATATACGTTTAAATCCCATATTATTGTTTCTCACTCAATACCCAAACTAACTTCTATCATAGCTACTTTTAAACCAACAGCTAGGTTGGTTTTGCCTGTATCTGAATATCCGAACCATTCGTATCCATGCCAGTCCAGAGTCAACCGGATCCTACCTCCTTGAAGGCAGCACCTCACCTTGTTTCAGTAGATTCCGAAGTATGTGCCAGTGTGGGAAGTGTAACACGTGTTCTGAAGCATGCTGCTAGTAGAGGTTTTATGTTTTCAGAAGTTTCATAAGTAGGCTTAATATGCCTCCTACTCCACTAACCCCTCACCACCAGCCCAGTCTTAGTTTCTTTTTAAAATTTGCACAGCAAGATTTTTCTTAACCTATAGTCTAGCCCAGGACACACTGTCACAAATTATGCATTAGTGTAGGCCTAGTTAATAACGTTTTACCAGACTAAATCCGTATCTTATTTTTTCTACTATTCCCAGGTTTATTCGTCTTATTTTTGGTAAGGATGAACCCCTCCATCACAAAGGAAAATTACTTAACAAGTGACCTTCCCAAATGACAGAAATACCAGTATATGTAAAAAATATGCCTGTAAACAGTTGTGACTCACACTGGTCTTAACTTTATTGAAAGCATCATTGTGTTCCTTGGCATGAGGAAAAGTAATACTTTAAATCTATCAAATGCGATAATAAGAGGCTGTAGTGCTTTAGGAAATTGGAATCTAGAAGTCATAGGATGGGTCAAGAGACCAGTTCCTCTCTAAGGAGCCTGGGTAGAAGGAAAAATGGCTGCATTGTGCTGGAGGTCTAAGGAGATGCCACCAGCAGGGGTCTCCTGCTGGACTTCCACGTCACTTTCTGAATGCTTTGAAAAAACTTGCACTCTTAGGTAATTCTACAGCTGTAAATTGGCAAATCGGCAAGTGTCCTGAATAGCCTTGAATTTAAGGTCGGAAAAGGAGGACAAAAAGGATATTTTATGAGGTCTTGGAAACTTATTTGGATTTTCCTCAGAGACCAGACCATCACAAAACACCCATTTTGACACTGAATATGTCTTACACAACCTCCAAGAGGCCATTGAATTCTTATCTATTTATATTCAGACAGACACGTGTGTGTGTGTGTGTGTGTGTGTGTGTGTGTGCGCGCGTGCGTGTGTATTGTCTTTAGCAAGTGCAGCAGTTGAATGTTTTACCTTTTTTGGGGTCCTTGCAAAATAACTTAAAAACAGTTATACAGAAGTGACATAAATTTATTAGCTTGCCTTCCTAAAATAATTCTTTCTTTTCAGAATAAGAAAGCTTTAAAAAAATTAGCTTTGAGTTGATACGCTCCCCTCCCCCAACTCTGGTATTGCTTTTTGTTTGTGTTTTTGAGGTCGAGGGTTATCTATGACTCATTGGCAAGCTCCAGTTCAATCAATTTAGAGGGATCTTTTAGGGCTGAGTTATTTTTAAATGCCTGAAAATGAGGGAGCTGTAAATGGAAATCTAATCACAGCTTAACCTGTAGTCATGCAAACAGTCAACTATGAAATCAAATGAGTTTCCAACCCTCTTAACCCATTAATGGTTACTGACTAGCTATGTTGCCCAAACATCATTTTTCAAAGAGCAGGAAAGGAAAAGGCACATATCTGGCTGGGGGTGCAGTGGATATAGGAAGGGAGGGGTGCTGCGGATGCAGAGAAGGAAATCTCTAGGATACAACAATTTCCTCATAGACACAAGCATGTGCGCTTACATAAGCACAGATCTTTCTTTGTTACACATTGTTCCTGGTTGTTTATGAAGCCTTTCCCTGGTAAATAAATATCAAGCAAAGGGCTGTATTGTCCTTGTTAAACTGCATCTGATTTTGAATACTTGACATCACGGAGGTTCAACCCCTGCCGTCGTCATGATTGAAATTGCTGAAAAACACAGTCGCAGGATTTCTTTGGAGTTTTGTGTCCATCTGAAAACTATATAACTTTGGCTGGCTCTCTCCCAGCCACCTCCCATCAGCTCTCCTTTCTTTGCAGGTTTCCATCTACTCTCCATTTCTATTTTCTTGGCTTCTGACTCTGTCTTCTTTTTCCTGCTATGTTTAAGGATTCTCTCTGCTCTTTTATCACATGCTCAGCTCAACTTTTATTTTATTACTATCTATCCTAAGAGCCACACCCCAAAATAACAAAAGAAGTGTCCCGAAAGGCGAATTTGTAGGGGGGAACCCAATTGTCTAAACACCCAAGGATTCCAAGTAGTGAGCAGTGTGCATATAAGAAAGGAGATGTATGTATGTGTATATGTATGTGTATGTGTGTGTATGTATGTGTGACATATATAAACACCAATACATGTAGTTAACTGATGTGTGTTAATTATCTTACTTTCAATGTTGTATTTAGTCCTCTTCAGAGAAGGCAGGCATTCCCATATAATGGCAAGTACAGCAAGTATGCAAAATAATAGTTTGGGATTGTTGAATTAATATTCTCTAGTCTGTTAAATTACCAAGTCTACTTTCTTAACTTCTGAATTGCCACTCCAACTAATCTGAACCAAGACCAATGTAAAAACCTGCCTGAATAAGGAAAGTCCAGTTTGGCATTCAATGAAAGCCATGCTTGACTATTTCATCTCTCAGTAGAAAAAGGCAAGCTTGTTAAATGTCACTCTAGTGCCAAGTGGTAATTACCCCCAAGTGATTTCCTGGGGTTGGACCAAGCCTCTTGTCATGAACATTTACCTCCAATGGCAGAGTATGACTGAGAGGAAAAACAGTCTTTCTTTCTCTTACACACACATTCATAAAGATGAAAAAGAAAAAGAAAAGCCAAAGTAAACAATTTTTTTCTTTGCTTTTGTTAAACGTGAAACCTTGAGTAATGCATCTTTCCCTGTGTTTTCGGAAAAAAGGCGACTGGGAACATGGCCCCTTGGTGGGATTTATATAAGCTGCACATATTTAGCTCAGGAAGTAGCTGGTTTTTAAGCTATTACACTTGTACCCAAAGGCCCACCCCAAATGGCAGGAAAGAAACAATGTCTTTGTTTTAAAAAAGTTGAAATTGAATGGAAAAAATAAAACCTCTCTCTCTTTTTTAGAGCTGTCATTGTTCCTTTACCTAAGACCCCCATGTGCCATTGTACACTTATCCACTATGAATACTCTGCCACATCCACACCACCAAATGGGTGAACACTGGAAAAGAATGAAAACTGCCTGCCATAGCATGTGCGGCTCTCATTTCATAAATCGATATGAGTAACGCTGAAGGGCTTATGTGGTCTTCCTTCGAGATATGTTATCACAATATTTAATAGGTTGGCTGTTGATTCATCTTCTAAACTGTACTCTAAAGGATCTCAAAGTCCTTTCAAAATATTGTGAACATGCAACAAAGTATTTTGTCTTAAGTTTTTAACATTTGTGGGAGTTATAAGCTGCTTTGTCATTAATATCCATCAAATGGAGGACATTTGGCTGAAAATGAAGAAAAGATTTATTAAATTTAGTTTCCGCTCCATCCACGGATCTGAAATATATGTAGGAATATGGAAAAGACTAATGTCCCTATGTTAAAGAAATCTATTTCCAGGGTGCCTAGTAGAAAAGTGTAACTGAAATTGACCCATTAAATGATTACATTATTTGTGTACCAAATCTATTTCACAAAACTATACAGCTGTTTCAGTAACTACTTGCCAAACTGTGTATATTGTTACTAATTAAGTTTTATAAATGTACTTATAGAAATGTGATGTAGCAGAATTATCCAAGTAATATATCTCTACATTTATGAAACTTGTTCCAGAGAACTAAGACAAGGCAGTGCATTTCTAATCTCATGACTACTTCATGACTAGTGAAAGCTATAATAAACAGTGACAAAATGAATATTCAAGGGAAGCTTCCCAGTTAAATTTCTAAAATATACTTGGAAATACACCTATTTCTTTTTTAACTTCTAGCATTGCCCCTGGTAAATCACATTGTAGTAAACACTTGACCTTTACAAGTGTATTTAAAACTCATTTTCTGAGTACCTACTATGTGCCAGACACATGCATTTTCAAATCTGTAATTTTCCTTAACCCTGGCAACCACTCAGTAAAACAGTTCTTATTATTCCTATTTGGCAGGTGAGAAATGATGGGCAACTCAGTTAAGGTACAAAATGTTTAATCTGATGGCTGCTTTTAATCTTTTCTCCCCCTTCATTATTAGACTGTGTGTTTCCGAAGGACAGGAATAATGCTCTATTCATCTTTGTATTGAAAGAATAAAAGAAAAGTATGTTATTTTCCATATGATTTAAAGGTCACTGCCCCCTTTGGTTTTGTTTTGTTTACATTTCATTTTCACTGAAAGCAAATAATTAAAAGACTCTAAGATACTTTGCATTTTTCCAAGTTACCGAATTGAAATGTATTTTTTAAAAAAGAGGAAAAATAGTATAAAATTCTCTTTGGAAGAAAACACGTTCTCCTTCATATAAGAAGATGATGCTACTGGCCAACTTTATTTTACTTCTTAAATTATCGAGTATAGGGCTTCCCCGGTGGCACAGTGGTTAAGAATCCGCCTGTCAATGCAGGGGACACAGGTTTGAGCCCTGGTCCGGGAAGATCTCACATGCCGCGGAGCAATTAAACCTGTGCGCCACAGCTACTGCGCCTGCACTCTAGAGCCCGTGAGCCACAACTACTGAAGCCCGTGCACCCGGAGCCCGTGATCCGCAACAAGAGAAGCCACCGCAATGAGAAGCCTGCGCACCACAATGAAGACTAGCCCCCATTCACCGCAACTAGAGAAAGCCTTCATGCAGCAGCGAAGACCCAACACAGCCAAAAATAAATAAGTAAAATAAATTTTAAAAAATAAATTTAAAAAATTATTGGGTACAAAACATTCCTGAGGCATTATTTTAAGCACATAGAGGAATAAGGCAAGATTCTCAAGGAGTTCTTGAAAATTGTGAAATAGGCTGTTTGTCACCCTCTTCTGCTGCTTTTGCTCTCTCTGGCCCCAAGGGCTTGTTCCTTTCCCAGGACTATCTCTCCTGGGCAGAAATACATACTCCTTGTTAATTGTAAGGATAGGACTGGGAGTGATCCTTTAAAATTATGAAGTGACATATATAGGGACCGGCTTCAAGAATTGGTCTCTCCTTTGTAGTACTGAAAGACAAATCTAGCTGTAGAGTACAGTGTCTACAAAACAAAGATAAAGGCAACAAACAAGGTTTTGTTTAGTTCATTCATTTTGTTTTTTTAGATTCCACACATAAGTTAAATCATTAGGTATTTGTCTTTCTCTGATTTATTTCACTTGGCATGATACCCTCAAGATCCATCCAAGTTGTCACACGTGGTTAAGATTTCATTTTTTATGGTTAAGTAGTATTCCATTGTATTTATATATACCACATCTTCTTTAACCATTCACCCATGGATGGACACTTAGGTTGGTTCCACATCTTGGTTATTGTAAATGTTGCTGCAATGGACATTAGGGTGCATATATATTTACAAATTAGTGTTTTCATTTTCTTTCAAAAATATCTAGAAGTGGAAATGCTGGGTCATATGGTACTTCTATTTTTAATTTTTTGAGAAACCTCCATACCATAGTGACAATACAAATTTACTTTCTCACCAACAGTGCATGAGGGTTCTCTTTTCTCCACACCCTTGCCAACACTTGTTATTTGTTGTCCTTTTGATAATAGCCAATTCTAACAGGTGTGAAGTGATATCTCACTGTGATTTTGATTTGCATTTCCCTGATGACTAGTGATGTTGAGCATTTTTCATGTGCCTGTTGGCCATCTGCATGTCTTCTTTGGAAAATTGTCTACTCAGATCCTCTGCCCATTTTTAATGAGATTATTTTTTTGCTGTTGAGTTGTCTGAGTTCTTTATATATTTTGGATATTAGCCCCTCATCAGATATATGATTGGCAAATATTTTGTCCCATTTAGTAGGTTGCATTTTCATTGTGTTGATGGTTTCCTTTGCTGTGTCAAAGTTTTTTACTTTGATGTAGTCCAACTTGTTTATATTTGCTTTTTTTTGCCTTTGTTTTTGGAGTCAGATTAAAAAAATCATCACCAAGACCAATGTCAAGTAGCTTAACACCTAGGTTTTCTTCTAGGAATTTTATAATTTCAGGTCTTACATTCAAGTCCTTAATCCATATTAAGTTAATTTTTGTGTATGGTGTAAGATAGTGGTCTAGTTTCGTTCCTTTGCATGTGGCTGTCCAGTTTTCCCAACACCATTTATTGAAAAGACTGTTCTTCCTCCATTGTATAATCTTGCCTACTTTGTAGTAAATTAATTGGCCATATATGGATTTATTTCTGGGCTCTCTCTTCTGTTTCATTGATCTATGTTTTTATGCCAGTACCATGCTGTTTTGATTACTCTAGCTTTGTATTCTTTTTTCTCAAGATTCTTTCTCAAGATTGCTTTGACTATTTGGGGTCTTTTTGGTTCCATAAAATTTTTAGGATTGTTTTTTCTATTTCTGTGAAAAGTGCTATTGAAATTTTGAAGAGATTGCATTTAATTTGTAGATTGCTTTGGATAGTATGGACATTTCAACAATATAAATTCTTTAGATCTATGAGAATGGAATATTTTTCCATTTATTTTATGTCTTTTTCAGTTTTGTTCATCAATGTCTTATAGTTTTCAGTGTATAGATCTTTCACCTTGGTTAAACTTAATCCTAGGTATTTACTTTTTCTGATCCAATTGTAAATGGGATTGTTTTCTTAATTTTTCTTTTTGATAGTTTTTTTTTAGTGTATAGGAATGCAACCAACTTCACACTACTATATATAAGATAGGTAAACAAGGACCTACTCTATAGCACAGGGAACTATATTCAATATCTTGTAATAACCTATAATGGAAAAGAATCTGAAAAAATTTTATATATATATATCTATATATACACATATATACATATATATGTAACTGAATCACTTTGCTATACACCTGAAACTAATGCAGTGTTGTAAATTACCTATACTTCAGTTTAAAAAATGGTAAAAAATAAATGCAACCAATTTTTGTATATTGATTTTGGACCCTGAAACTTTAATAAATTTATTTATTAGTTCTAACAGCTTTTTGGTGGAGTTTTAAGGATTTTCTGTATATAAAATCATGTCATCCATAAATAGTGACAGGTTTACTTCTTCCTTTCCAATTTGGAAGCTTTTCTTTCTTTTTCTTCCTTAATAGCTCTGTCTAGGACTTCCAACACTATGTTGAATAAAAGTGGCAAGAGGGCATCCTTGTCTTGTTCCTGATCTTAGAGGAAAAGCTTTCAGCTTTTCACCACTGAGTATGATGTTAGCTGTGAACTTGTCATATATGGCCTTTGTTATGTTAAGGTATGTTCTCTCTATACCCACTTTGTTGAGAGTTTTATTATAAATTGATGTTGAATTTTGTCAGATGCGTTTTCTGCATTTATTGAAATGATTATATGATTTTTATCCTTCGTTTTGTTAATGTGGTGTATCACACTGATTGATTTGAGGATGGGCTAGTGCCCATTTAATTGCAGTACCTTATGTATAGTTTCTTCATCTGTAATATGTGGACAATTATAGTTTCTACTTCATGAGAGTCTCACGAGGATTAAACAAGTTAAGAAAGACACATAGAACAGGATCTTGCATAAAATACGTGATGAGCAGTTGTTAATTACTGTTGTTTTATTATCATTAGCTTCATTATTATTTGCCCTTGCTAACCTAAATAGAATAGGATGATTTCCTGAAGGATATTGAAGGGAATAGAGCTTTTAAAACAGAAACAACCTTCTTTCCCTTCATATGAGACAGTTTTGAGCAAGACAATCATTTTGAGTCTTTTTTTTTCTAGTAAAGGTGATGAATTTTTGTCTATCAACTAAACTTTCCAAGGACCCCAGCTTGAAAAATCATTGCTCTAAGAGGCCAAGGACCACAAACTCAAATGCCCCCAAGGCCTGGCTAGTAACACAAAAGAGAGAAGCAAATAGGGTGTAATTCATTAGAGATCTGGATACTCTGGTGAACTGGAGCACCACCTACACATAAGAAGGCCACTCTCAGTTAGAAGTGGTTTTGGTATTGTGGTGGAAAGAGAAAAAAGGCCATTTCTTATGATCACAGCTTTTTCAGAAGGTAATGAGATAGGTTAGAGGAATAGAAAATAAACATGATTCAAGTAGTGAGATAACTATAGACACTCTTGAATTTGAGACTGATGCCTTAGTAAGATAATTTGGGTTTAACATGGTGATACTGATGGTGGTGATATAGATCAGTGAATAGCAGATAAAGAATAAAGATTACCAGGAAAGTCGGTGTTTGCTGCTGAGAAGCCGAGGTCCGAGGAAGAAGCTGTGGATCTGGGGAGTGAGTATTCTTTGAAGGCGGAAGAGAGTGGCCTGAGGCGCAGAGGCCCAGCAATGCTAGGGATTCCACATTCCTCACTAAAACGCTCTTTAGATGTGCCACAATGAAGCATCAACGTAACGCAATAAGTCATTCTTTGTAACAGGGAATGCCAGCAGTTTTTTCTCCATGGTATCCATCCAGTGAAGAGTGAATCTGGGACATGTGCATTTCAGTGTACGTGTGCACACAGGACTGAAAGGTTTAACATCACCTACAGATATTCCTGGAAGTCCTGCATACAGATTGCTGTCCTTTTGTGGTAAATCTACATATATTCCTGAATATTCCTCTGGCTTGAAAAGTTGGTTTTCATTAGAGCTTGTCATCTTCCTAAAGCCAATCCATAAGTAGCCATGCACTATGGCTCTATTAGATGATACTCCCTCCCAAGACCAATCTATTAAGTTAGTCTAAAGGCCTCAGCCACATCCTCCTCCTTTGGTTGGTGGATTTCATCCCACCCTTCTAGTAAATCTCCTTAGCATCCTTTATTTTCTCTTGTAAGTGATACTTTTTTGAGTTCATCCTATTCCTTCTCCATTAAGTGGGAGTTGGCAGTGGTTCCAGGTAGCATGTTTACTATAATATCCACTTGAAGCCACAGGAGATTAATTTTTTGCTCCAGATGCTAATTTTTTCCATACAGATGCTGGGCTTCTCTCAAAATATGTCTCCATCAGTCCCTGTCTCTGCAATCCACTGGTCACCTTCAGATGTCAGGCTTCACCTGCCTGGTTCAGAGTAGGGGTTCCTTAGTCAAGTTCCAACTCAGTCTCTGGGGTTGACTGATCCAATGAATGCAGATTGTAGTGAGGGGCTGAATTCAGAGGGGACTCTTCTTGGACTGGACATATCCCAAGAAAGAGGCATCTTTGGTTTGCTGAAGAAAAGGTCAATGCTTTCTTCTGACTTAGAAGCCAGGGTCAAAGTGAACCTCTACAATCTCACACAAAGACTCCTCTCTAGGACCCTCCCATCCGCCACACCTGTGGCTCAGGTTCTTCTCCAGAAAACAGGCTTTGGAGGCAGCAGTACCTGGTGCTGAAAGAACACTGATCTATATTTCTAGACTGAGCAGAGTTTTGTCATAGGCAAAGGATTTAACTTCTCTATGCCTCATTTTCTTTCTCCATAGAGTGGTGTGTTCCTGCTAGACGATTACAAATGTTTTTCAGCACTAAGATTCTAATCATCTATGATAGGTGATAGGGAGCCACGGTAGACTCTTGAGCAATATAAATTATTGTGAAGACATATGGGCAAGATTGGGCTACTGCCACCAAATACAACTTTTAGCAGATCAAACTGTCATTCCCCTTCCACATTTTCCCATCATAGGCCCTGCTTTCCTACAGTTCCTAGACACATACAGAAAGCAGATCAATAAGGACCAAATAGAGAATGGAAGAAATAACATGGTCACACAAATGGGAAAACTTGACTTGGTATATCAGGATATTTTATCCCTCCAGACAGATCTAATGTGTATCAGAAGGTAACTTAGGATAGAAAAATAAGATGAAGAAGATGTAGTGTTAGATAAACTGAACTTTAAAAAAATCAAGAAAAGACATTCTGATGCATCCATTTCAGGGTAAGAAGTTTACTGCTAATGGGATCTGAAATCTGCTGAATCTTTTGATTTTTATCTCCATGCATTCATCCTCATGCTCGAGATGGCCTTCCGTCCTATTTGGCAAGGACACACTGACATCCCAAACCCCCTTTCTTTTGGACAGTGCTTAAGTAGGTACAGCCAGCGTTTGCTCTGTGATTCTCCTTTTGTATGTGTTCTTTGCTGACTGAATCTTTATTAGTTGCTATTTTATTTTTCAGATAGTTTTGTTTATTGAAGCAGGATACAGTCCAGTCTTGCTGACTTGAGAATCACTTTTTCTCCTTGGTGTGACTTTACACATCTCTGCTTTGCTCCACAGTTGATATCATTCTTGATTTCTTGGCGGGAAATCTTATTTCCCTCCTTTGCTAGTGCATGAGAGGTGAAAACCTCAGTGAATTCCCAACTACTAGCAAGAAACTTACAAGAGTTTCATTTTCATTCTTAGCATGACTTGTACACAATCTCACAGGAAGAAATTAGGATGTATTTCAATATTATGTTCTAGTTCCATAAAGCTTTGTGGGAATTTATTAGAATCATGTTCTATGAGACTCTCCTTTCTCAGTTATGGTAACAAGTTTTTAAATTAATAATTGTCCCCTTGCTCCCCTCACCCCTGCCCAGTGTTACTTACTCAACTTTGCTGCCTGACTGTTTGCTCCATGGGGACAGGCACTGTATTTACTTTATCCCCAGATCTGTAGGGCATCAGTATACTATGCTACACATCAAAAGCCATAATATGACTCAGCCTCAACCCCACTCCTATCCATTACCTTTCCTCCCACTTCCCGTCCTACCTCTTTGTAAAATGGTACGTAACTTTACCCAGAAGTATGTGTATAGCTATGTGGCTTTATTTGAAAATATAATTATACTTTCAAAGATACCATTTTACAGTTGTCTATTTAACAAGAATTATGTGAATGTTTGAAGAAAGAAAAGTCATAGCTTGCCTAAGGAATTGTTTCCTATTCTGAACACCTACCGCTCTCTATATCTTCTTTAAATCTAAATTGACCTTTATCTAGATCTCTATCCCAACACAGTACTGACTTGCCATCATCACTGCACAATTGCACTTGGGCAGAAGTCATAAGCTTTCCTGAATTTACCCAGATGATGGTTTGCTATTTTCGCAAGAGAACACTGCCATTTCTCCAAAAGTCTTCTGTCTTTCAGGAGGTGGCTGCCAGTGCTATTTTCTTGGGCTGCAAATAGGGCAACAGCTGTACCTTTATGCCAGACTGTGGATACCAGGTTGCCAGAGAGGAACTGTTCTAGACACCGACACACTATGATAATCAGCTCAGCCATGCAGGTGAACTTAAGTGCTTTTCTCTCTTGGAATGACAGGAAATTTGGGACTAAAAATAGGTATTATTTAATTTTGGGTAACTTCTGTTAAGCCTCTGAAGTTCACTAGTTTGAACTGTAGTTGACAATGTTGTGTAGGGAAAAAACCTCTGGATTGAAAAAGAGAATTTGGTCCTCGGGATTGCTCTGCCTTGCTGGGATATATACTCTAATTTCCTTTTTGAGAATTTTGTTTTGCCCTATATAAAGTGGGGTTATTGTACGAGATGATATTTAAGGTCTTTGGGTTCTAAAATTATCTGTGAACATGTACCTCTAATTCTAGAAAAGGGCAAGCTTTTGATGGGGAGGTCTGTTTGTTTTCTGTGTGCTATGAAATTTGCAGGTAAGTTTTTGTTAGGCCAGTAAATCTACCTACGCTAGTAAGTCTCCACCTCTAATTTACAAGATGAAAAGGTGAAATATTATTAGAGAAGTTTACAATCATATTTTACCTTGCCATTCACTCAGACTTTTTCATTTAAGTGCACAGCAATTGCAAGCTCAGTGTGGGGAATCTTCTTTCAACGGAGGCATCTGTCTGCTTGTATTTGTGCCCCTATATTTTCTCTCTGTTGCTCTGTATCTCTGTGTTTCTGTCTGTCTGTCTCTCTCTCTCACCTCATTTCACTACCTGTTCTGTAGTTTAGCAATTTGAAAACAGAGATCTTCAGAGTCCTAATCAACACTCCTTATTATACAATTGAACTATGTCGATGGTCATCTGAGGTCATTTAGTAGTTCACGATTTGCGAATTCCATATAGAAACTCAGAATGTATGTCTTTCACAAAGAAATGGATCCCTCATATTCCTTTGAGTCAGCAAAGATCTCAGCTGGGCTTCCTTGTCTTTTTCACAGTGTGTTTCTGCCTAAAAACGGTGCCTTTCCAAAGCCACCCTCACACCCCGACATTTAAGAGTCAATGTCATGTTCTCTCTCTAGCACCAAGCATTGTTCTTTCCAGTCATATGAGTTTTGTTTTAGCAAGCAACAGCATAAATCATTTATTTGTTCTGCCTGAGAAAGGAAAGGAGAAATGTAGAGTTCAAAAAATTCTTTTCAAAGAGCCACAAGATGTAGTTTTTCATTAGATTATATAAGACTTTTGCTTACTTAAGCCAAAAGAATATGGAAAATAATAATTAGCCCATAGTAAAGCTACCTGAGGGCTTTTTGAAGAGTTAAACTGTGGTATTATTTATAGACAAAAAGGTAATATTTTCTGTGTTTTCTCGCCTCAATTTGTCTTGTTGCTTTAACACATTACACGTTATAGTGTAATCTATGAGATAGAAACAATACCAGGAGTCCTAATTAAATTAAAAGTAATTACCAGTTGTACAGATAGGGCTTTCAATTGAGGAGCAGGAAGTTGATATTTTGTCATCCCCAGTTTATCTCCATGCACCGAGCACGATTCTTTGTACCAGTTATTAATGGCGTTTTCTCAACGGTCATGAAGAGTGTGGGAAATAGGGAACGAGGAAGAGAACAAAAGGAAGAGAGGAATTAGAGGAGGCTCAGAGGGCGACAGAGACAGAGAGGAAGCTTTCTGCTGCTGTTCTTCAAACAGGATCCAGGGAAATTTTTCATACATTGAGGGACCTACTGCCGTCCTTTACTCACCTATGAAAGAAATATTTGCCCAGCCCATATTCGTAACATATCCTAATTTTTCTTGACCACAAACAGAATTTTAAGAAGAGAACCTCACACATTCTATGCTCAAGGTTTGGTTTATGATGTGACAGATTTTCTATTTTCAGGAAGAAAAAAAAAAATAGTTCCAGCTCCCAACAGGAATTTAATTTGAGAGAGGGAGGGAAATGGCAATATATAAAGATTTCCTACTGTCCAATTTCTTATTCTGCTTTTCAGCTGGGCATCTTTTAACAATTGGAAGCATTGCCATTCTCCCACCAGGAAACACAGCACAGGCTTTTAAAGAGCATTTACAGGGTGACGTCCATTTGATTGACCGTTATCTTGCCGGCATGCTGCTGCTACATATATGAGCAATTATTGGAAAAGCAGTCAAATTAAATTTTCATAACTATAAAACTGCATTTTACCTTAGGGGCACAGCTTCCTTCCTATTTCTACAATCTATTTTCTATGCTTTATATTAAATCTAAATAAATGAATGTTTATCAACATTAATATTTTAACATAGTATGCCAGTCTGTGCCCTCTCTCCCAACAACTTTTTCATCTTTTTTTTAGGAATGTTCTGCAAGAGAGTTTAACTTTTCCAGTATGATGTGGGTCATTTTGTATAGGCTATTGTTAAGGTGTTCTTTCTTATCCACGAAAAGTATACCTTTGACTAATTCTTGCCTTTAATAATCAAATAAAATCAACAAATGTCTTACATGAAATCAAGTTTAATTTTTTTTAAGATTATTCTTACCAAGGTATTAAAGACTGGTTCCCTCAATAAAGCCATCCAATATGGATGACAAATATTGTAAGTGGTAGTTGGCTTGCTGTGCTCCCTTCCCATACTCACGGCTGACGTTGCTAAATGATTATAGCACACAGTTCATAATTGAGACCAGATATTGGCTCTTGGAAGCTATTTCAACTGATTTGAGTTGACAGAAAATGTGAAATCTATTTTACTATCCCTGTTGTTTTATCTTTGTGCTCTTTCGTCCTGTCTGGCATTTTCCCATATCTGTCCATCTTAAACTACACTGGGAAACCCAGCCTCACCATGTCTGGACACTTACCTGAACCACCAAATCCTGTTACTCCCAATTTTATCCTTCAGATCTAGCTCAAATCCTATCTCTTTCATGCAGCATGAAGTTTCCCCCAATTTTTCTGGATCACATTGGTCTTTCTTCTCGGGTGATTATGCCCTTGTTGCTAGAGTGACCATCTGTCCTGGTAATATGACAGCAGAAAAGAAAAATCCCTGGAGATGTAATCTAAGTTAGCATCTCATTTAGAGAGGCAAAGAGTCTCAAAATTCTGTAGTTGAGCATATCTCATCTGGATATAAAATTGGGCAGATCAAAATTAAAATACTTCTCAGTTCTTCTGTTGCTTGATTTCTAAAAGATGAAATTTTGATTTGAGGAAAGGAAAAAATCTTTCCGGGAAACAGCCATGGGAAAGGATAAAGAAGGAAGGAAACATCCTAGGAAGAAATGATAGGTTTTTTGGGGAATCCGTCTATAGAGCTGCTGGATATGATGGGGCATTTATAGCTCACCTCATTGACTTTATTCATCATCAATAAATATTAATAGTGAGTATGTTAAGTCGAAGATTTATTCATGACTGTGACCTTGACCATGTGCAGTATTGCTATTTGGCAGGACTATTATCATCCTCTCACTTCAGCTGCAGCTCTGTTTTAAAATGGCAAGAAAAAGGAGGAAAGAGTAGGAAACAAACTCTTTGCTGTCAGGACAAAATTAAGTAAAATGTTGCTTGGAATACAGAATGGTGAGGAATTAGAGAAAGTTCATTTAACTGCTCACTCTTAGGCACGGCACCAACCCATGCATATACTACTTTCAAGTAGTTGAAAAATGAGGGAGGATAAAATATTAATTTAGGGAGCTACATGATTTATTATGTTAGAGACTGTGTGTGCAAAAGCATGATGCAAACATGTTTGTTTCCCTAATAATAGTTCACCCTCTTTTTTTCATTCATCCCGTGCTGATATGTCTTTTTGATGATTTTCTTAATTTTTTTCCATCTCAAAACTGTCATGCCAATGTTACATCCAAAGTGAATATTAGCAAGGGAGCTGCTAATCTTCCAAATCTTAGGCATTTGTGTGGACTGAAATGGCTTTAGTAAATGGGAAGAAATGAAAGAAATGTGGGAAGTGATTCATACCTTCCCCATGGTAAAATATGGGCAACTGGACTGAACATCTGTGTTTCTCAAGGGAATCAGCCCTACAGTTTCAGGCAGTGAATGACATTTTTGAATCCCTTCCAAAGGCTACCCACCTTTCTTGGCCACATAGAACTGGGCTAGGCAAATACTCAACAGCATTTTTTATCTCTCTCTGTGCTGAACAGTACACTAGGTGCTTTGGGGAAGGATGCCAGAGGTGTATATATGGTGCATTGATACGGCTGCGTACTCTATTCTTGCTCTTGACTTATTCTCATAGGTCTTCTTTCTCAGGACAACAGCTGGATGGGCTTCTTCTTACTTCAGCAAAGTGATGCCAAATATTGGTTTCTGAAACTGGCCCCCTGATACAGTGCTCTGTTTCCTGAGAGACCCAGGCTTCAACCACCTAGGAAAGACCTCAATACACCTCATTGCTTCATTTGTTGAGTTGCCAATTGACGTTCAGGATTTTCCAGCGTGATTACCAGCACAGACAACCACTCTGAGTACTCCTTTTAGCATCATTTTCTTAATTAGACGTTTTGGGAAAATTATTGGATCCTGATTCAGGAGGTACATTCAACTGTGCAAGTGAGACAATTCATGTTTACTTAAAATTATTCGATGATTCATCTTACTTTCCTACTTTAGTTATTCATTTCTTTATTCATTCCACTAGTCATTTATTCAACAGTCATTTAAAAGTCTATTATTTGGCAAGTTTTGTGCTCACTGCTGGGAATTCAAGCAATAAAGAGATGACAAACAGGTTACTGGATGCAATGAAACTTAACTGTGGTACTGGAGATCTGCATTACAGAGTAATTTTTGACTTTCAACTACAGTAGTATAAGGTTATTTTCATTCATTAAGCACTATGAAGTATCTACTCTGTGAACTCATAGGCAGTTCTAGATACAACATTGAGTGCTATGAAAGGAATGCACTGTGGTTCTTCCCTTCTAGGAATCCTAATGTGACCCCAGATTCAAGCATATTTAACATTATTCTTGGAAGTAAGACATTTTAGGAATAAATGAAGTGCTATGGGAGGTAAGGGAGGGAGAGAGCAAGAGAGAAAATGAGGGAGGGAGGGAGAAAGAGAGAGAGAGAGAGAGAAAATTTGGGAAGATGTCTTGAAAGAGAAAGGGTTGGAATTGAAACTAACACACACTGAAAGGGTGGAGGGGAATTGGGAAGAGAGGGCAAGTCTTTCCTAACAGATTAAAACCAACCAACCAACCAACCAACCAACAACCTAGATGTTAAGATAAGCAAGTAAGCCTGATATCAAAACCAGACAAAGATACTACAAAAAAAGAAAATTACAGACCAATATCACTGATGAATATAGATGCAAAAATCCTCAACAAAACACTAGCAAACAGAATCCAACAGCACATTAAACGGATCATACACCATGATCAAGTGGGGTTTATTCCAGGAATGCAAGGATTCTTCAATATACGCAAATCTATCAATGTGATACACCATATTAACAAATTGAAGGAGAAAAACCATATGATCATCTCAATAGATGCAGAAAAAGCTTTTGACAAAATTCAACACCCATTTATGATAAAAACTCTCCAGAAAGGGGGCATAGAGGGAATCCACCTCAACATAATAAAGGCCATATATGACAAACCCACAGCAAACATCATTCTCAATGGTGAAAAACTGAAAGCATTTCCTCTAAGATCAGGAACAAGACAAGGATGTCCACTCTCACTACTATTACTCAACATAGTACTGGAAGTCCTAGCCACGGAAATCAGAGAAGAAAAACAAATAAAAGGATTACAAATTGGATAAGAAGAAGTAAAACTGTCACTGTTTGCAGGTGACATGATACTATACATAAAAAATCCTAAAGATGCCACCAGAAAACTACTAGAGCTAATCAATGAATTTGGTAAAGTTGCAGGATACAAAATTAATGCACAGAAATCTCTTGCATTCCTATACACTAATGATGAAAAATCTGAAAGAGAAATTAAGGAAACTCTCCCATTTACCATTGCAACAAAAAGAATAAACTACCTAGGAATAAACCTACCTAGGGAGACAAAAGACCTGTATGCAGAAAACTATAAGACACTGATGAAAGAAATTAAAGATGATACCAACAGATGGAGAGATATACCATGTTCTTGGATTGGAAGAATCAATATTGTGAAAATGACTATACTACCCAAGGCAATCTACAGATTCAATGCAATCCCTATCAAATTACCAATGGCATTTTTTACAGAACTAGAACAAAAAATCTTAAAATTTATATGGAGACACAAAAGACTCCGAATAGCCAAAGCAGCCTTGAGGGAAAAAAACGGAGCTGGAGGAATCAGACTCCCTGACTTCAGACTATGCTACAAAGCTACAGATGGTGAAGAAGCACACGAAAAGCTGCTCAACATCACTAATTATTAGAGAAATGCAAATCTAATCTACAATGAGGTATCACTTCACACCATTTAGAATGGGCATCATCAGAAAATCTACAAGCAACAAATGCTGGAGAGGGTGTGGAGAAAAGGGAACCCTCTTGCACTGTTGGTGGGAATGTAAATTGATACAGCCACTATGGAGAACAGTATGGAGGTTCCTTAAAAAACTAAAAATAGAATTACCATATGATCCAGCAATCCCACTACTGGGCATATACCCAGAGAAAACCATAATTCAAAAAGACACATGCACCCCAATGTTCATTGCAGCACTATTTACAATAGCCAGGTCATGGAAGCAACCTAAATGCCCCTCGACAGATGAAGGGAGCAAGAAGATGTAGTACATATATACAATGGAATATTATTCAGCCATAATAAGGAACGAAATTGGGTCATTTGTAGAGACGTGGGTGCATCTAGAGACTGTCATACAGAGTGAAGAAAGTCAGAAAGAAAAAAACAAATATCGTATATTAACGCATGTATGTGGAGCCTATAAAAATGGTACAGATGAACCGGTTTGCAGGACAGAAATTGACACACAGATGTAGAGAACAAACGTATGGACACCAAGTGGGGAAAGCGGCGAGGGGTGGTGGTGGTGGTGAGATGAATTGGGAGATTGGGGTTGACATGTATACACTGATGTGTATAAAATGGATGACTAATAAGAACCTGTTGTATAAAAAAGTAAATAAAATTAAATTCAAACCAAAAAAAGATAAGCAAGTAAGGTCAGTTTCCAAGAACAGTAAGAAAAATTGCTGTAGATATAGTTCAATCTAGAAACGTGAGTAAAAGCTGTGTTGTGAAGGAATTTAAATAATAGGTTGAGAAAGTCGGACATTATGGAGCATGTGGAAGAGACCTAAAGGAAGCTTTTCCAGCAACGGAGTGGCATTGGTTTGATCTGTTTCAGAAAATAATATTGGTGGCAATACTCAAGATGTATTGAAAGGGAAAGAGCCTGGATATAGGTTAGGCAACAACCTTAATTGTTTGGGTGAGAGATAATGAGAGATCCAACTAGGGCTGAGGAAGTGATTATTGAAAGGAGGAGATAGATTGGAAAAAGTGAATTGAGGCAAAACCAATAGAGATTTTGGACCAATCAGATGGTAGTGGTGTGGTACTTGTGAGTGAAATGAGAGGGAAGCTCGAATGGGGCATTTTCTAATACCTGTATTCTATGACTGAGTACTATATTCTATAGCATATTGGATTTTGCAGTTAGTAAGTTTTTGATAATTTTTAAGACAGCTGTTTTAGTAACTGTTAGAGATAATACCACAATCATAATAAATTGCTTGCAAAGTGGAATTTCTATCAGTGAATAAGGTCAACCCAGTTTGTTAATTGCAGAACTAAAAACTGGTCCCCCAAATCAGATTTCTTCAAAATCAGATTTCTTCATTTCTTAGAGCCAAATATATGTTTCTTTGATGCAAGAAAAGATTATAAAAAGTATTTCCTTATTTTAATAATAAAAATGACAACTAACATTTATGGAGTATTTGGTATGTGCCAGGGACTGCTCCAGATTGGCTTATATGCACAATGAGAATGCAGATCATATAGATCATACAGGAATTGGTATTAGCACTCATCAGCAGCAGTTCATTTTCTGTTAAAAATGATAAATACGAAAAAAAGGTTGAATCCTGATATCTAATTCGTAAAATGGTTTGGGTTTTTTTTTGGTCCGATATTTGTTTGGATACCCATCATGCAGAAATCCTGATGCTGAAACAGTAAATGAAATGAAATATTCTGCAATTTCTAGCTGGCTACTTGGCTCTCCTGAGCCCTTAGCTTCAAGGATTTTTCAAAATATATTTTTCTGCACCACAGCTCAGAGTTGCTAAATCCAGAAATTGAAACATTCTGAGAACCAAATCATTTCAGGGTGAATCAAAGCTCTTGGAACATTGCCCTAGGATTTTGAAGATAGTGTTTAATAGTGAAAAATGTTCAATATTTTTAAGGAAATCCCAATTACGGAAGGCTGCCCCATTCACATCCCTGACGCTGCAGGGTGTCTGACACAGAACGCCTTGTGTCAACCTTCACTCCTGTGAAGAGCGAGGACCCCACGGGTGAAGGTGAAGGTCTTCTGACCCCCGGCAGCTCTGACAGCACTGCCCTCTTGTAATTACCAATTGTGAGGAAATCGGAGGCTGATGTCTGTTTCTAACTCCACCTTAAAACCTGGAAATATGTTCCCTCCTTTATTCCGTTCTAACCAGCTTCTATTCCGGCTGCCATTTTAATTCCAGCAACTGTGACTGTTTTGAAGCAAGAATTTGTCTCTCTGCTCAAACCCTCTCTAGTATCTAGTCTGTGTTTTTGCTTGTTTGTGTTCTGCAGCACTGGTGATGGCAACAGAAGATGGGAAGAGAGAGAGTGAACATAGTTAAACAAACCTTAAGACTAGGAGGTGTTTTAACAGAGTGGGAGGGGCATGAATTATGGAATCAGACAGTAATGTGAACTTACTGACTGTGTAACTTGGGGCAAGTTATTTAATGATTTTGTACCTCGTTGTGAAACGAGGATAATAAAACTTACATCATAGGATATTTGGGAGAATTAAATGAAATGAACATATAGATCATATTGTAGGTGATTAATACATGGGGATGGGTGCTATTATTATTAGTAGTAATATTAATAACAGTGAAAGAGTGGAATAAAAATAAAGATGAAGCAGGAACAATGGAAAACCATGGGGTAAAGAGCCATCAGCTGCAATGCTTGACAATTCAGAAGATGCTCTGATAACTCTCTATAAAGTGATGGAGCGACTTGACCATCTTGATTCCACAGAAACTTTGCCTCTCATAGACAGGAATGTAAGGTAGTGTGAAGCTATGTTAACCTGAAATAACCTCTTTCTCCTTTTCCCAAGTTCAACTCATTTTTCAGAGGCTACCTGAGTTATCTTTTTCTAGGATTCTGTCACCACTGATCTACCAATGACCTTTTCTACTGAATTAAGGCAAAAATTACATACCATCTGGTATGTCCTCTGATTACTTCCTGGAGGTGTGGTTTCCAAATGAGATCAAGGTTTCCTTGAGTAAAAGAAACTTGCCTTATACTTCTTATATATTCACCGTAGGACATTGGGTGTTTGAGCAAACACAGAAACCCTAAACCAAACACCGTAATGAGGAGATGAAAAGAGTAGTAGCCTTAAGTTTCTTGTACCAGAGAAAGTCCATTAAAGGGGCAGGGTTTTTTCTTTCCTCAATAGGTAATGAATTTTCTTCCAGTTGTATAAGGAGTATCTACATTTTCCTTGTTAATTTCCCACAATTTAGCCTCACTGTCCCCTCCTTCATAAAAATTCATAGACCCTTGACTTAGATGGCCTCTTTACAATTATTTAATGTTCACATTTGAACCACGAGTACAATGTTAGCCCAAATACTGTAGTGATAATAATTAAGTGAGGTTTGATGCCCAAGACTCAGAGGACTTCAAGCCCAGGGTTCTCATGGCTTTTCACCCTTAATGAAAGATGACTCTCTAGCTGACCATCTATATACACTGCCTTATTATTATCTCTTATTTGCCCCCATTCAAATCATTTACGAAAGTTACATTTCACAGAGATGAAATATATATTTAAGCAGGGATTTCGATTGGGCTCAATTAAATTCTGCTAGGGTTCTATGGGGCAATTCACAGTAAGGCTTTGTGCTGTGAAATTAATTTTATTTTACATTTCTAAACTTGAGAAGAACACACATACGCCTGCATATATGCATATGTATGAATATAAATGTGTATATATACATACATGCAAACATGCACACACACTTCTCAAATCTCTTCTCTCTGATAAGCAACATCCTTATCATTATTCTTTACATTTGTTTGTCCCAGTGTCATAAAATGCTGTGTCAGAAAGCATTCAGTACAAATATTGTCGTTTAGGTCAGAATATGTAACGTGGGGGCATGGAGGTTGACAAAACCCAAGTAAAAAAGGCACAAAAATGAGAGGGGAAACTTAAATAATTCTCGTGTTCTCCAGTCGTAACTTGATTATCCTAATACCACGTCTCCTCATATTGTTCTCCCACCTTTCCTCTATTGTATTTGTTGATGGTTCTTATGTAACAAATTATTCCCGATCTTAACAGCTTGGAGGATCTCTTTAACAGCTTACTAATTCACACAGTTTCTGAGAGTCTTAGCCTCTTACTTCTGGCTCAGGGTGCCTCATGAGGTTGCAGTCAAGCGGTCCGTGGGGGCCGCAGTCATCTGAAGGCTTGACTGGGGTTGGAGGGCTTCCTTCCCAGCTCATTCATGTGGCTGTTGGCAGGAGGCTTCAGCTCTTCACCATGTGAGATCCTCCATATGGCTGTCCACACATGGCTTTCCTCAGAGCAAGTGATGAGGGGGTGGGGAGGATGAGTGTGTGTGTCTGTGTATTTGTGCGTATGTGTGTGTTTGTGTGCGTAAGAGAGAGAGAGAAAATGATAGAGGGACGTCACAAAGAAAATGGAGCCAGTGTCATTTATAATCCAATATATGGATCACACAGACCCACCTGGTACAGTGTGTGAGGAGATGACACAAGGATGTGAATACCAGGAGACAGGGATCGTTGGGGGTAATCTTGGAGGTTGGCTACCACATCTCCCCTCCCTCTTAACTTTCCTCCTCTTTTTGAAACCTCTCTCTTTGGAATGGATTGTTAGTTGCCAACTAGTAACAATTTTGCTTCATTGCTATTTGTCTACATATATCATCAATTTTCTTTGCTTGACAGAAAGGTTTTCATTTGAAAAATTTAAATGATTTGTTTCTTCAGAAAATGTGACCAATGCTCTTTTCACAGTGTTACTGGACAGTAGAGGGTGCTGTTGGTGTGTGTGGACCTACATTGAACACTGAAGGTCGAACTAAGATGGGGCTGGTCCAGTTCTCATCTTGAAAAATAGTCAGATGGTTTCTAATCTGATTGGTTTCTAAATATCTGTATTTCAGTTCTAAAAATTAAAATTTCTTTTTCTTTGGCCAATAAATAGGCAACATTAGGCTTTCCATAAATGCTTCTTTTAATTCCCAATGGTCTATTTGTAGTTCTCCTTGCTGCCTGCTTTTTGGCCCTAATAATGGCTGAGAAGAGGTGAAGGAGGAGACACACGATAGTTACTTTGACATGGATTGTGCCCAGATCATGAGGGACAATACCTTCTTTACTGGATTTGGCTTCTCCTTTAAGATTGATGTTTTTAAGATCCTTTTTGGCATGTTGACATATTGCAGGAGTATTGACTACAATCAGTCATTTCTACGACGGATACTGAGTTGATAAGGGATGAGTTATTTTCTCCTCCATTAGAATGGGATGAGTGTTTTGCAGGGGCCCTCGTGGGGAATGTTTTTTCTGTCCTTGACTCTTCCTTTCAGAGAGGATTTCCATCAGTGGTATGGGTCTTTTGGGGGGTATTCAATTGTTTTTAGACACATGACTATATGAATAAATTCCTAGTATTTGTAACAATATCTTGATGAGACTATTGTGCACTTGGCATGGTAATTTCTAGAAGAAAGACCCAGTTTCATCTCCCTAGTCTGAAAAATATTTTTCTTCTCTATCATATTTCACAAAATCGCATTTGGTCACCACTTATCCTATTGCAGTGTAGCGCAAAAAGCATTAATTTTTGAGGTAAAAAAGACCGAGTTTCAAATAACACTGTTCCTTACTTGCTGGGTGGAGTCTTATGCCTCACTTTGTCCCTCTGAGAAGTGAAAAGTAGTAATAGTAAGTATATTAGGTACTGTGTTAAGAGCTCTGCCTACATTCCATGGTTTAATTTTTATAGTAAGCTTTTGCCATGCTAGTATTTTCTGTATGTTTAAAAATAAGGAAATGAATTTGAGATAAAAAGAGTTTAAGTAATCTGTTCAAGGTTATATAGCTGATAAATCATAAAGTTTAGATGCAAGCCCAAATGTGTGTAACAGTGAAGTTATCCCCTTAACCATTCTGCTTGAAGCAACCCATAATAATGCTGATATTAGTAGTTTGAGAATTACATATGAAAATGAACATCTATTAGCCAGCAGAGTCTTGTATTGTTAACACTTTAAATAAATGTTAATTCCCTTTACTTCTCTTTTTTGGAGCCATTTAACTAACAGATGAAAGGAAGAACATCTGTTTAGAATGATGACCTCTGCTAAAAGAGGCTCTGTCGTAGTTTTGCATAATGACACCATGATTGTTTTTCTTGGAAAACAAATTATAAATGTCCTTAAAATTGACAAAGGAACAAATTGGGCACCCCTAGATTCTTTCTGAAGCTTGAAAATCTTTGTGAAAAAAAACCACATTAAAGGGAGTTTTTCCTCTCTTAAGTAGTGCCTATTTTAATCATAACCTTTGGAAGAAAATTTAAATGTAAAAAGGTGAAAATTAAAAGAACTATAAATAACAACAAATGACTACCTTGTAAATACAAAGCCACATTCACTCCCAGGGCTGTTATGTCTACAAACTATTTGAACAACAGCTAACAAGCACATTCCCAATGAAAGAAAAAGCTAACTGATGTTCCATCTGAGTGCACTCTTTGTTGAGCATGTTCAGAAATGGAGAGCTTGTAGATAGGGATTTCTGTGCTTTTTGCCTTAAGACATGTGCGTGTGCTCACCAAAGAAAATGGAGGGTTTTTCACAGGTTCCCCAAATATTCCTTTACTAAATATTCATCTCTGTCAAAAAATAATAATGTGCTTTACTTGGATTAGCTGAAAAATCATCTTCCTTTTTTGATGGTTTTCCTTTTCTCTGTGTTCTCATGATGAGATAACCCACTTATGGTTCCCAGGCTGGGGTTATCTTGATTTACATGTTGGTTTTGAGGCTGTTTTTTGGGGGATCAAAGGACTGGACCAGAAACAGTGAAGAGTCTAAATCTTTGTGAGGGCAGACCAGTGAGTTGCTGGCCTACCTGAATTATATCTCATCCTCTACATTCTTAACTATAAACCTGGGAAGCTGTAGGGCTTACTTAGGCTTGTTGTTTAGAAATTGGATGTCATATTCTTTGGGCCACAGAGGAGGCAACCCCAAATACTAAATTCTACCTTTTTTTTCATATTCAAATTCCTATAATTCCCCTGAATCTCTCTCTGTTTTTCTTTTTTTATTATTATTTTTGGGGCAAATGTCATTATTCCAGATCATATTATTTTATATGAGAATAAATCTATGTTTTTGAAAGATCTGGCACATGGACAAGCTATTGAAGTGATTAAAGCTAGCATATAAAGGAAAGAATCACTTTTTATAATTGTTTGGGTTTTGGCTTACCTGGGTTCAAGTTCCAGCTTCATGAGTTACCATGTTTAATCATGGTTAAGATATCTAGCATTTCTGAATCTTAGTTTTTAGTCATGAAATGGGGAAAGGTAATGCTTATTTGGTACCGTTGTTTTGAAAATTCAATGAGATGGTCTATAAAATGCTTAGCATGGAGTCTAGTAGAGTTACATTTTACAGCCTGTGCCCCTTGACTATTTGAATTCACAAGGACAAAGAAAATCATCTGGATGTAGTACCAGAATATATTACAATTATAAATTAGTTATGCAAAACAATCTATTTCCTCTAGCCTACAAATATAGGTATCCAGAAGAAACATCTATGGCCCATAATTATTATTTATTAAGGACCTAATATATTTGTGGGAACCAATGTAACTCGTTTTTAAAATATATATTATCTAAATGAACCCTTCTAGTCACCAATCTCTACTTTATAGATGAAGAAACCACAGAAGCTCATAGACAGTGAAGGTCTTGCTCATGATCAAATAGTTAACGGCAGAGCAAGAATTTAAAAACAGGGTCTGACTTAGCCACTATCTTCCATTGCCAACCCATTAGAGAAACTAAAACACAATTGTAGGACTGCTCACAATATAGAATCATAGCCTTTATTTCTAAAATAAATATTACTTGTATATTTCAAAGCGTACATTCTATTTTTAAGACCTTTAACCAGTTTATGTCCCGAGAAAGAGCTTTTGAAAACCTTTGGCTCCATGAAGCTTTACACGGCTTTATTTTGACCACTGCTTTAGTTAGACTACGGCTGAATTTCTTCTGTAAGGTTTTCTTATATTTTTATGTTCACGTTAATTGCACCATGTACAAAGGAGTTTCACATATGTTTACAAAACAAACCCTTACTATACTTTTGTAATTACAAAGTCTGCCACTAAATCACTGTTTTATGTGTTTGTGTTTCAATTATTAACTGTGGCGGCATATAACTAAAGCTGAAAACATGTCATTTCTATGATAACAAGTGAACGCAATTAGCAGCATATCTATTCCACACACAAAATATATTCATTTTCATTCTGTCTCTATTTAACTGTATTTAGGCCAAGTCATGTCATTTCTCTGTTACCTTTTTTCAATCTAGAAGAAATCTGTCTTATTTTATATAAGTGCTTTTATGATGTCTAAATTAACAGAGTTGTGTGAGGTGAAGATCTGCAGACATATGCCTTACTCGGTTGGTTAATTTTCTGAATCTTCTAAAGCTCCCAGTCTTCAGATTTGTGGTGATTATTTTTAAATTGATGATATGTGTGCATGATAGAGCTTTGCAAATAAATGATATAGTTTTACAAATCTGACTGATGAATAAAATCTCTTTGCTGCTTGCCAGCCATAGGTAAGTGGGAAAGTAACTATATTTGTTTGTGTTGTATTCACATTATATCAACCAGAACTTTTTGGGTGATAAGTAACAGAAATTCAACTCAAGTTGAATAAGTAAAAATGTGAATTAATGTAAGGAATTTGGGGTTTCACATAGAACTCAAACATCAGACTGCAACTGAACCTAACATGAATTGACCAGGAACTTAAAGCCAATCTGATTTGGGTTCTTTCTCTGTTCTCTGAATTTCTGCTTCATTTGTCTCTCCTCTCCACATTCTGCCTTATTCTGCTTTGATCAGCCAGTCAGCTGTGGCCAGGGGGTGGAGCTTGCTGGGTGGGCCATGGGGTGGGCCATCTTGTTCCAACACGGCAGCTCCTTCTGTAATCTTGTGGATTGATCGCACGTTTGTGATTATGAAGAGATATTCCTAGGAACAGGAATTCTGGGCAGGCATTCCTATCCACTACTTACACACGTGTGCAAATGAGCATATACAAATTAATGGTATATTTAAATGACCAAAATGTATTTCCAATAACATTGCCTGCTTAATGCCATGTCCTCAGATTACATGAAAACCAAACATGCTATAGTGAAAGAAGAAAGGACCATGGTTTCACTAAATGCAGTGAAGTAATAACAGTAGTTGCTGTTATTGAGCTACTACCACAGAGCAAGGCACTGTGCTAGATGCTTTAGAAGCATGATCAAATTTAATTTTCACAACAATGCTATGGAGTGGAAAATAGTATTATCCCCTTATAATGAAAGAAAAGGATGATGATGAGCTCCAAGACTAACATTATTATTACATGATGAAACGGAGGTTTAGAGAGGGCAAAAGCCATCTCAAAATTGCTCAGTCATGAAGGGGCCTAGCTTAGATTCATTCTGTGGGCTTTGGGCCTATAAAGCCCATGGTTTTAACCATGAAACAGTTCATAATTGCATTTTACTTTTTATAGTGTGCCCTCTGTTCAGAATCTCAAGGTCAATTCCTAAAAACTAAGGGTCCAGAGCATTCCATTCTGCCATGTTTTGATGGATTGAGATAAAGTGATAAGATTCTGCTTATTACAAGGGAGTTGTAATTGTAGCAGAAATTGTCTCGAAATGGTTCTTGAACTTTTGTATCTTACTCCAGGTCTCTGTTGGTTTTAACCAGTTCTCCTTTTTAATGTCCATCTTCTTCACCCTGTGTACCATTTTTTCTACTCTTGTTCTTGAGAATAGGGTTCTGTCTTTGTTATTCTGCTTTTTCCTTTAAATTTTGAAGGCAAAAAACAGACAAACCAAAAAACCCTGTAAATCAAACCAAAACCAAGCCAAACAAAAAGGTATAAAGGATACTATATAACACCTGTGCACATGCCATCCAAAGTGAATAAACATTGGCATTTACTCATATCTGATTCAGAACATCTTTAGGAACTAAAACATCAGAGACAAGGTTGAAGTCCTTCATACTCTCTTTTTAAGGCCCCCTCCCTCCCCCTCACCAGAGGACAGTATGTATACAGTCCATGATGTTAGCCTTTACCACGAATACATTCTGTTGGGCTGACTGTGTACATATTTTTAAATTTACATCATTTGTATCATACCATACATAATGCTATGCTATTTGCTACTCAGTATTGTGGGTTTGAGATCTCTGTTGAGTAATGTTACCTAATCATTGAATAATAATCTAATACATTAGTATTATAAGATTTAATTATTAGTTAACCCATGAATGGACAACTAAGCTATTTCCAAGTTTATACTATTTAACATAATGCCACAATAATATCCTTATACATTTAAAACAAATATTTGAGAGTTTCTCATATATATGAGCTTATAGTCCAATGGGGAAAGATGTCTTATATTGGTGGTTATTCATAAATGCTATGAATAAAAATAATGGTACAAGGGGAAAGAACATGAATATGGTGAGGAAGAAAGTTGTTCAAATATCTTGGAGGAAGACTCATCCTGGCTAAGGGAATAGAAAATATTAAGGTCCTGAGACAGAAAAGTCCTCAGTATACTGATATTTTATCCTGAAATACAGATGCACTCCATTATTTATTTCAATTATTTACCTAGAGTTTCTATTGCATTTCTGCACATAAGTATAGCATGATTTATAAATGATGCGAGGTTATCACTGCCTTATCAAACTCTATGCCAGTTATTCCTTTTTCTTATTTAATGATTGAATGTAAACTCCAGTATAATGTAAAGGAAAGGGAAAGAGAGAGCTAACATAGTTTCTTTAACTTTAATGAGAATATAGCAAAATGTTTAACATATCTTTAGTAAAAGCCCTTCATGAGATTAAGGATGTTCTTTTTTCTATCCTTTCACTGTTAAAATAATTTTTTAAATTGGTAATAAGTTGTAAATTTTTCTGCCGAACTTTTAATGAAAATAGCAATACCACTCCTAACTCTGATTCTTATGCCAAGATGTCACCAATTTTGGTTTTCTCCATCCTTCCTTTTAGAATTTCCTTCATATTTCTGAATAATATGCTAACATGACTATTTCTTGATTTCTTTAGTGTTAGTTTAGACTTCCTGCTAGAGAAGCTGAGGATTTAACTCTCTTTTCTCTACTCCATTCACACTTTCCCTACCCCTTTCTTATGATAGTTACATAAAATTTTCAGTTAACACAATATTCAGTGTTGTTATATATAGAATACATATCTCAATCATGTATATGTAATAACATAACATAATGTATATATGACAGCCAAGCTATGTAGTATGCTCTGTGTGCCTTTATTCTCTTGTATAACTCTGTTCCATTTCCCCCTTGCTTTTGTGGAGCACATCCTCCAATAGTTTCCCAAAAAAGGATGCCTGTGGCAGGTAGTACATATTTTAGATCTCTACCATCTGTAAAATTTTTTATTTCTACCCTCATACTTGATCGGAAATCTGGATGGAAAGAGAATTCTAGAATATAAAAACACTCGCTCAGAACTGTGGAAGAATTTTTGCATTGTCTTCTGCTTGCCAGTGCTGCTATTAAATGTCTGATGTTATTTTAATTAATACTTTTTCTATGATTTTTTTACATTAGAAACTGTTTTTAAGTTTTTTCTTACTAGAAGCTTATAAGTTCTCTTTATCCTTAGTGCCTTGAAATCTCATGAAAATGTGGCTCGAAGTCTGCAGTCCTAGGAAATCCTTTTCTTTATTCTTTGATAATTTTCTCCCTCCTGTTTTTCTGCTTTTTCTGAACTTTCATTAATTCAGATACTCTTTTAAAAATCTTTTCTTCCTTATTTTTTAAAGTCTCTTTGGGTTTTTGTTCTATTTTCTAGGAGATTTTCCCAACTTTATCTTTCAACTCTTCTATTAACGGAGTGTTTCTTTTATAAGACTTCCTATTCTTGTTTCAGGAATGCAGTATCTTCCCTTATCTTTGAGACTATTAAATTATTTTTTTGGATGTTTTCTTCTGCTTCCTTTGTCTCTGAATCCTCCACTTTTCTTTTGTTGCCTTATTTATTTGTTTCTGTCTCTCCAAAGTCTGGTGATCTGTCAATATTTGCGCATGTTAAAGTATGAAACACATAAAAGCACTAACCAGATATGAAGATATTGGGCAGTGAGTTGATTATAAAGTTATGGGACCGTTATTGTAAGTTTTTCTCTTAGGCAGACTGGTTTCCTCAGAGAGGAGTCTCCTAATTCTCTGCCTGAGGCTTGAAAGTTTCTCTCCCAGGGGCAAAGGGAGAAGAGGCTAGTGTTCTCACATATCAAGATATAAACATTCACTGAGCCTTTTGCTTCCAAGACAGTTCCCTTAGCTCTAATGTGTGTGCTCATGTTCCCTCTTGTTTAAGAGAGTAAACATCTTCAGCCAGTTGTTTAAGACTAGGTGGATGGCAGTGCTGCTCTGTGCGTTGATGAGGGTATCTAGGACTCTAATGTCTTCAAATGCAAAATTTCAGTCAATCTGCCTGTTAGTCCCACTGACATCTTGAAAATATAATGCGTCTCTAAGTCCTGTTTTTCAGGGCTCGGAGGCATGAACTGGCTTATTTTTGGCTCCGCATTACTCTACCCCGCTGCTTCCCAGTTCAAACACTTTGTCAACATCATCATTTCTCCCATTCTTTTCTCTTGTGGACTTTTTGCCCTTTTGATATCTTTAGCATCATTTAAGTGGGGTTTCATAAAGGAATTAAATGCAAGGATAGTTTTCAAATATCAGGGCAGTACTGAAAAGACGAAGTTGCTAACTTAAATGGATTCCTACTAGTCAAATTGTGAAAAATTTGAACATAAAATAATATCAATACTAAATGTAATAATTAATGTTATTATGGTTAATTGGAACAAGTTGAGTCTGTGAAAGGTCATAGATCCTTAATGATTCTCATATAAGAGAGAATAGAAAGTGTAAAAAATTAGATAATTGTAATTCAAATAGGAATAAATATAATGGGATAGGTTTTATTTTCATTGATTTTAACAATTAGAAAAGGGTTTATATGTGGACAGGTTGTTTCTAAACTATGAACATATGTAATTGTTCATATTTTGATGATCAAAAAATAGGAATTCCCTGGCAGTCCAGTGGTTAGGACTCTGTGCTTCCACTGCAGGGGGCACGGATTCGATCCCTGGTCAGGGAACTAAGATCCCACATGCCTCATGGTATGGTAAAAAAATAAAATAAAGAACACATGGAACTTTGAGTAAGCCACATAATTCTAGAACAAGTGGGGAAAAAGGATGACTGAAAATGATGGACTATGAATGTGTAGTTTAAAAAGACTTCTACAAAAAAATAGAATTCAGATTATAAATCATAATGAAAACTATATACAGAGGTTGACATTCTGACGTGGATGGAGTGCGGTGGCATCTAGATCCTCTCCTGTGTGCTCCTCCAGCATCAGTCCAGACTAAAAGCTCACTGACTCAAGATTTTTACTTTGCTAAAATAATAGAAACTTTATTATACTCAGTAATTAGCCTTATAATAAATCAAGACTGTAGCTTCTTTAAGGAGTTATAAGCTTCCAAATGATAAGAGGAAGTAGACATTTTACTAAGTAGCATAACAAAAAAGAAAGCAAAGACTTTTCCCATGTGTATGGTGTGTATTATAGGACCACACACAAAATGTCTAAATTTATGTAATGTGAACTTTAAAGTAATCAGGTAGGAAATTAGAAGAATTAGATAGGAGGAACTGAGTATGGGATTATATCATTCTTTTCCTTTTTCCTTTGTGTTCTATTTATTTTGACGTAAGCTGGTCTTAATTGAGGAATTCTCAATTTTTTCTGTTGCTGGTATTTCTGTTCTCTTGCTTGAAGAAATGGATAATAAGGAGACGAGGGGAGTCACATCCCTGAGGGTACAATTTATGTGTTATTTTTTAGCATGATTTTTTGGGAAATCTGCAAGTTTAATTTATTATGTTTCATTATGAGTCTGAGTTATGAAATTGGGTGTTCCCTTTAAGTTTCTGATTTTGCGTGTTCCTTTGACTGTGTAGCATACACTAATAAATGTCAGGTTTCAAATAAAATGAATTATCTGGTCCAGTTACACATCTAATATTTGAGTTTTCCCAGCAACATTCCTACCAAGTGGAAACCATCAACCTCTGAATGCTAGTAATGGTATTGTCAATTCACTTCCTGTTCTCATATACCTACCATTTTTTCTAGTCTTATCCCTTGCATCATTGAAACAAGCCTAATGTATTGTGTTCTTTCTGCCTAGAATGCTTTTTGCCGCCTTTACAAGACACAGTCATACCAATATTTGAAAAATAAAATTAAACTTTATTTATTCTATGTGTGTTCCACTAGTGTTTCTTGGTTATTATAAATAATTTTTGACATTCCTTCTCTCAGAAAAAATAATTGCTCTCTCTTTGGTAACATGGGAAATTGTCTTATGCATCAGTATAAAAATTATCACATTAGGCATGGTTAGTTGTATAAACATTTATGTCTCTACTATTAACCAAAATTTTAACCTACTTAAGATGCCATATCATAGTCACCTTGTACTTCCCAGTATGGCGTCTTAAACAGTAAGTGTAAACAAAATACTTTGAAATTAATTTATTTGAAAAAAATCTCCCAGCTCTATGACTATTTTTATGGCAATGGGCTTCTTAGAGAAGTGTGGTATAAAACACAAGGCAAAACAAGCAAGATTCCATATTCTTGCTGTAAAGGGGACTGCAGAATTTTTAAATTTTACATATAATTATTCATCAGTTTTTAAGGGGCAAAACTAAGTTGCCACCAGCTGCAAAATACTCTTCTTCTTGAGCAGCTGTAAACCAACATCTCAACGAAACATAAGAATACACCCAAAGGAGTAATGGGAACTTCATTTCTTCCAGACTATGTGATGAGCTTTTGGAAGACTTTCAGGATTCTTCCAACGTCAGAGCCATGGTTACTATACCCAACAAGTTAGTGGGCAGATCTATGTTGGGTCACCACTTGTTAAGAAAGAAGTTTACTCATGTTGATTAATGGTTGCCTCTTCTTAAACTTGTTTTGCTGTTGAGGAGATAATTAAACCAGTATTGCTAGAGGTGACACTGATTTTGTTGGGGTTAAAGTCTTAGGGCTTGAGGCTAAAGAGACATTACTTCAGATCTTTGATCTTCTGGGATAACATAAGAACCTATGACAAGTCCAATAGCTTATATTCATTTCCCTTTTCTCATCTGAAAAAAAATGGAAAAAAAGATCTATTTATCTCCGACTGATGTTCTGTAGATTATATGGCATATTTAAAGCATTTGCTAAATGCCCAGCACTAGTAAATGCTCAAAACTGTCAGCCATCATATCAGCATTAGCATCATTAATTAGTAGTAAGAAACTAGGTATTTATTAGGTGCGTATAAAACAATACATGTAATTACAAATTAACGTTAATAAGTGTCAGATGAAAACTAAATAAATATTTGGCATCAGTAGGGACCAGGAGGAAATTTCCTTTTGCCATTTTTTTTCTCCTTCCATTTACCAGGCAAAAATATTGGATTGAATGAGAAAAATAACACAGCTTTAAAAATAACTTCATAAATTCCTCCTTGTGCATGTGTCCATCTTTGTATGCTGCTTCCTTTAGATTGCAAGGAACTTGCAACCTTTAGGCCGGGGACTGAATTTAACCTAGTGTTTAATATGGGCATTTATTTATTCAGTTCTTAAAACTTCACTCTCGAATAAGCTGCCTTGGAGCTAAGGAGATCAAGCATCCCATTTTTTGAGGGATTATTTTATTTTTTAGTACATTTGATGTGTGGCCTGTGAAATCCTAAGAGTATGGCAATTTCTCCCCCCATTTTTTCATCTTGCAAATATGCTTACTCTAGTGTAGTAGGACTGTCATTTCTGTGTTCAGGCAGTGGCTCTGCAGTCAGTACTTCGTCAGCATTATTTAAGCACAATTCTGCCCAGACACTCTGAATTTACAAGTCCTAGAATTAGTGAATGAATGAATGTTAAGCATTAACTTTGGACCAGGCCCAGAGCTAGACATTTTCAAATATATTATTTCACTTCATCTTCAAACAGACCCAAGGCTGCATAGTGTAATCCCCATTTTACAGATGAGGAAACAGGCTCAGAGAGGTTAAGTGATTTACCTGAGGCGATTCTCGGTGGAGGGGCCAACATATAGAGAGGCAAATTTGGAACTTTTGGAGCATGGGGTGTCGGGAAGAGAGCAAAGTGAAGATGCAGCAAAGCAGGATCTGGAAAGCTAGGCAAGGACCATAATATGGAATGCCTTTCTGCCACGCTAAAGGACTTCATCTTTGTCCTGGAGGTCAGTGGTTCTCAAATTTAAGATTCATGAACGATATTTGTTATGACTATTGAGAATGTGTATTATTGCCTTCACCCCGCACCCTGAAATGAGAGAGCTGCAGTCTGTATTTTAATAAGCATCTTAAGTTATTCTTTTGGTCTCCAGTCCACACTTTGAGAACACTGCAGAAGGCAACGGGAAGATTTTGAAAGAATATTTTGCAGGTGAGTTTCATTATTCTTGGATAATGATGAGAATGGGCTACAGGGATACTAAATTAGAGGCAAGGAAATATTTAGAACACTGGTTCTCAAACTTGTCTGCACATAACAATCATCTGGAAAGCTTTAAAAAGAATACTCATGCTTGGGTCCCATCCCAAGCTTTGGAGTTAATCCGCCTAGAGTGTGGCCTGGGAATTGGAATTTTTTTAAATTCCCAATATTTATAGGCAGTAACTTTTGAAATCCACTGGTTTAGGAGACTATTGCAGTATCTACTTGGGAAACACTGTAGCCCTGAATTAATGCTGGGCTGGCAGCACCACTGATAGTCGATGAGCATTTCTGGTGGGTTAGAAAGAGGGAGCTCTTCCTCCACAAGAGCCCTGGTAACCTTGTGTCATGAGCCTGGCCCTGATTCTAGTACCTACTTTCACCTTCTGCTGAGCAGTCACGTGGTGCACTGCCCAATCCTGCAACCCTGGTGATGTTCAGAAGGTCACAGGGATGTGGATAAAGCCAGAGGGAAGGAGAGAGAGGATGGTTCCCAGCGATGTGGTTTTAGTCTTACCCTCACTGTCGACTTTGAGTCTCACTTTGGTCCCCTCTGTTTTAGTCATGGCCTGGTAGGGGAGTTGCTTAGCTTGACAAATACAGTTGAATTGTAGTGCCTACCTGGGAAGTTGTGTTGAGAATTATTCACAAAAGCTATATGAATTAGGAATTATCATCCCTGTTTTATGGATGAGAAAACTGAACATCAGAAAGGTAACTACCTTGTCTAAGGTCAAATAGCCAGAAGTGGTGAAAATGGGATTCAAAACTACTTTGACTCACTCCAAAGCCCTGGTTTTTTTAGTATCTCTTAAAGCTTACAATAATAATAAGTGGGAGATCAGTGGCCTTGTGACTTGCAGTCCAGGATTTTTGCTGTGTTACCATAAGAGACTTCTGTTCTCTTTCTGTTATCAAAGTAGACTTAGCCTGAATCTAGACAGATCACATTTGACCCCAGTGTTAAAAAAGTGTTGTCTCTATAGTTTTAGAGCGTATTCTTACTACAGGTTTCAAGCTGAGAGCTCCAGAAGTTCTTGGGCTACAGTAAAAGGATTAACCTAAGATATATTATTATAGCATACATGTACGAAGCACTTACTGTGTACTTGACACTCTTCCAAAGTACTATGAACATTGAACTTATTTAATTCTTCTACCAACCACCTGAGTAGGTGCTATCATTAGTCGCCTCTTACAGAGAGAGAAGCTGGGACACAAAGAGTTTGAATAACCTGCCAAGGTCCCATAGTCAGAGCCCAAGTCCATGTTCCCAACGACTTTGCCCCATGCTGCCTTTATGCACAGCTTTCTTCATGTCTCCTCCTCAAGCCTTTACCCTCATCCAGACAAGTGCTGCCCAGCAGGCAGACCTTCAGATTATAGCTACTCACTGTTCACTGTTTTTTTTTTTTTAAATCACTTAATTTTATTCTTTAGTTTAGTTTTAGTTTCCTAGTGCTTAATGTGTTCTTCTGTTTGTTTGTTTGGTTTGTTGGCTGAGCCCCATGGCATGTGGGATCTTAGCTCCCTGACCAGGGATGGAACCCGTGCCCCCTGCAGTGGAAGCATGAGGTCTGAACCACTGGACCCCCAGAGAAGTCCCTCACTCTGTTTTTTGACTGTACTTATCTTACGTAAAATCTTTCTTGGGGATTTCTAAAATAATTCTTTGCTTTCCCCTTTAAAAGAACAGCCCAGTAGTACAGATCTTGGGGTTATGCTGGCTGGAGTCTTCCACTTTCCATCTTTACTGGAATTATGTTACTCTATATCTGCTTTATACTTATCTATTTGCTTTCTGTGCCT
Source organism: Globicephala melas (assembly GCF_963455315.2). Taxonomy (NCBI): domain Eukaryota; kingdom Metazoa; phylum Chordata; class Mammalia; order Artiodactyla; family Delphinidae; genus Globicephala; species Globicephala melas. The sequence goes on from NC_083330.1 coordinate 47,974,648, forward strand.
TGGGTTTGGTTTTTCTTTGACCATAGAAGCTATAGTCTCTGAAAAATAATTTTCTTCACATTAATTTACACTATTGAGTATACTTTAATGGTGGATGTTTTCATGTTCTATTGTAAAGAAATGACACTCCCTTTAGCTAATATGCTTGCAGTTCGATTTCTTTGCTCCCTGAGCCTCAAAAAATCAAGAGATTATTTTTTTTAATACTGACAGTGGAAAGTATATTAATGTTTTTGGCAATATAGGTACTATATAAACCTATAGGAAGGTTATGAAGATATTTTCTAAAACTGAAGTTGATTATTCCCTACGAAGGTTGATTATAACTATTGAGATCATGGAAACAAAATGTCAACTCTTTTATTATTCAGTGAATAGGATTGCTTTCCTTTACATGGCTAAAATAGCAGTTCCATGTTATAACTTTACAAATGTAGTGGAGTGTGTTTTTTCCCCCCTAAATAGTCATTTTCAGAGGGATGATCTATATAGCTTGCCAACTTACAGTACAGCTGATGTAAAGAGTTTGTGACGGCAACCCTAAATGTTTTATCACCTGTCAGAAATTTCAATGCTAATAAAAAGTAACATCCTTTAAATTAATTAGACATGATTAGGACTTCAAGCCCAGAGGCCACTTCATTACGCAAAAATTATAACAGCTATTTAAATTACCATTAAATTGATTCTTATGTTAATTGATATCTCACTTATAACCCTAGATTTTAATTTATATAAGATCTTTGGAAATAATAATAAGGTGTAATCAAATATTATTTGGGGAAATTCTTTTATGAAAAAATACACTGAAAAATTGATTGTTATATCTGACCCTTGGTAGAATGTCTGGATTAGAATAAAGCTAATTTCTCATGAAATGGCTCAGATTCATCTCCCGTGTTTGTGCAGCCTCCACAAAGAGCAGTAGAAGTTGCATGTGTGGTTCAGAACGGTAGTTTTTTCCCCAGTGAGCCCTGTCTTATCTTTTCCTGTCTGACACAGGAAACAGAGTTTAATTTAACCAGTTGAGATGCAGCATGGGCTGTGATACATTTTGGAAAAGGAGGGTAATGTGACTGAGCATACAGTCTACTTTTAAAGATAGGAAGTGATATATATTTCAGAGAAGAACTGACACCATGGAGTAGAATAAACCTGAGTATCATCTCACAGGGTTTTAATAAGCAGGTGTTGTTGAAGTAAAACATTTTCGAAGTTAAGATGTCAGTTGCAGGAAATTGAAATTAATTGTTCTTTAGGGACAAATTGAGATGAACTGTGGCATATCTCAGTTCAGGTACATAACCTCCTCATGCATTTTTTTGTTTCAAGTGACTAGTTTTGAATCTGCAAGATGGCAGACAAATTAAAATATTGTTCTGGCCTCTTTTACAGTGTACAGTCTCTACTAATTAAAATCCCTTTTTGTTTTTATTCCTAAATTTCTTTCTATATTGCAAGTTCCACAAGTGTAGGAAATAGAGTTTATCAATACCATATGGGCCTAGTTTCTGGGGCTAACTCTTTAATTACTTAAGAATTTTCTAAGAAACTTCTGGTTTGCTTTGCAGATTTTAGCAATGACCATATTCAAGTTGTAAATTGCAATTACAGTATTACAAATTACAAGAAACTGTATTTATGGGTATGGAATCAAGATTGGGTTATTCAGGAAAACACTGTTAGAAATGGAAAAGTAGGTGTATGTAGTTGTAGGCTAAACTCCCTCATACTATCATTGCTTTTCCCCCTTCACATCTAAGATCTTCATTCATGTTTTAGTCATTTTTCTTTTGTTTCTGTTTTGTCTTCTTTATTTGTCGCACCTTGTCACATCCTGGGGACTGAGCAGAGACGCATCTAAAAGTTGAGCAAGGTCGGTGCCCACTAAGGTACAATTGAAAATAAGTGCAGTCTGAGAGGAGATGCAGACTTGAGGAGGAGGTTGGTACAGGCGTTCATGAAGGAGTTCATGAAGACGGAAGACAGTCTTATCAAAGAAGTTCCAGAAGCCATAATCCATGGAAGATGCTGAGCTAGTGTGTTAGCATCCCACCCTTCCACTTTCTGCTTTGTCATCTTATTCACACTTCATTTCTGCACACTTCCTTTCTGCTTTTCCAGTTGCCCTCTCAGACACTTCCCAATAGGGGGCGCTAAAGGGAGACTGGAAAACTCCCAAGAGGAAGGTGAGATTTGTTCATTTCTGTTACTCCCTGTTCTTGTCAGCATCACCATAGCAATGCAGCTTCACCCAGCAGCTGCTGTTCACTCCAGTAGCAGCTGTTGATTTACTATCCAGTTTTCTCAACACTCACAAAATCACACCCTCTAGGGCCACCAGCACTAGTTGGCCAATGCATCTTCCTCCAAGGTCTGCATCTCAGAGGCACAGGATTTCTTCTCTGAACTCAGAGGCTCTAGCACTGTGTTAACCAATATGGTAGCCACTAGCTGCTTGTGGAATTTAAACTTAAAATTAGACACAATTAAAATTCAGTTTCTCAGGCACATTCCAAGGTTCAGTTCTCTCATATGGAGAGCACAGAACATTCCACCACTACAGAAAGTTGTGTTGAACAGCCGTGAGGTCCCGCACTAGCTGAGCAGTGCTGACTTTTCTGAGGTCTGAGCTTTTGTTCTGTGTGGCTTCTCCAAGCTTCTCAATTTTGATAATCTCAGCCTCTTCCCTGTGCTGCCTCCATTCCTTATTTCCTTTTTTGCCTCTTCAGTTGTCTGGTACCGTGGTAACAATTCTTCATATCAAATCAAGCCCAGTTACATAATCAGGGGACTAGTGCAAAAAGAAAATCCAGGTCCCCTCGTTCAAAAAGTAGGGTAAAAGTACCATTAAAAGTACATATAAATTTTTTTTTCTTTCTTCTTTGGTCTCTCTATTTGTCATGTTGTTTTTATTCTATTTAATGTCATTCTAAGTAAAAATGCAATTCAAATTTTAAAACATTAGTACGAATTTTACCACGTATCTTTATATTGTACAATGTCAATTTTAACTACAATAATCAGGTCTTTTATTAAAATGTGGCATCTCCAACACTGCACAATTTGTATTTTGTGGCTCGTTCCTGGAGGGTGCCTTGAGCTGGCCAGAAGGAACTGATGTGAGTGATACTCAGGAAGGCTGGAGAAGGAAAAATGATATTCCCAGGCAGAGAGCCAGCTAAGGGAGGGCTTTCAGGCATGGGGATACTCAGGGTGAAGGCAGACAGGAGCCCGGGACCAGCCCCGCTCTACAGAGTGCTGGGCCTGACGGCAGTTGGGCATCCCCTCCCTCTGGCCCTTGAACTGACGTGGCGCACCCTGGCAGAGGAGTGGCCTCCGAGGAACTTTAAACCTCAGTGCTGGGAACACACTCGGTACCTAGATGGGGGGGGGGGGGGGTTAGAGGCTTCCTCCATCCAGAGAGGGCTGGCCAGCCTAGGGAGGGGATGGCTGCCGCCATACCTGTTCCCTGAGTCTGTGGGATACATGAGTCCAACCCTGACCTTTCAGCTCCTGTGCCCAGGCCCAGGCTGGGGGCGGAGGGTGGGAGTAGTCACTGGGCAGTGGTGGAGAGAGGGAGGCCAGTCGGAAGCCTCAGAGTGAGGAGGGGTGGGGGTCAGTCTGGGGAGGTAACAGGAGGTGGGATGGGCTGGGAGCTGATACTCTAAGCCCTTTGAACTTGCTCTATTGTCCCACTGGACTTCATTTATAAAACAAATTCAAATGTAAAATTATTAAGTAGTTCAGTATAGTGACAACAGAGCACTGAAATCCAAGTGTGGGACTCTTCTGAGCAGGTGGCTCTGTGCAGGTGCATTGGTCACTTGTCCATGGAGCTGGCCCTGATCAAAATGACTTGAGTCGTTCCGTCTCTTGATCGGACCTTGACTGATATGGATGGGAAGGCAGGCTTTAGGTTAACTCTGGGGGAGAAGAGACAGGGCAACAAATTATGGCACGTCTATGGGAGCATCTCTCAGTCAGCTTCTGCCGCACACAGTTCATCGGAGCTCGCTTTTGCTGCGGACACTTCTCAGCCGACTCCAATGTTCATGGTTTGAATTCTTTATCTTTCTTTTTTAAAATGTAGAGTGGTAGTAAGTTTGCTTTCCTATATTACTGTTGTTTTGTTTCTACTCCCCCTAGCACAATTTCTATCTTCTTCTGATGCCTGTACTTTGCAGAATTATTTCAAGAATAGATACTGAATAAAGGTTAAGAAATAAGGCTACAAAAAAAAAATAAGAATAGATACTGCCCTTCAATATTATTCAGGCTTCTATTTCGGTCTTTGCTATACTGCAGCCTTTTACTTATGAAGTATATTTTTCACAGAGAAGAATCATTTTTTTAAAAAATATTGACACATGTCGTGAATTTTTAAATTTATTTATTTATGGCAGTGGTGGGTCTTCGTTTCTGTGTGAGGGCTTTCTCTAGTTGTGGCAAGCGGGGGCCACTCTTCATCGCGGTGCGCGGGCCTCTCACTATCGCGGTCTCTCTTGTTGCGGAGCACAGGCTCCAGACGCGCAGGCTCAGTAGTTGTGGCTCACAGGTCCAGTTGCTCTGCGGCATGTGGGATCTTCCCAGACCAGGGCTCGAACCCCTGTCCCCTGCATTGGCAGGCAGATTCTCAACCACTGCGCCACCAGGGAAGCCCCGAGAGAAGAATCATTTTTAACACTGTACTTTTCTCTATGTAGAGGATTTAAATTCTGTGCTTTTTACATACGCATTCCAAAGAGTCTCGCTCTCCATGAAACTTCCATAAGGGTCTGCAAATTCCTTGGGTGGCAGATACGCATACCTGTGCTCTTTCTTCTGTTATTAACTGTGGTGTCATCCAGGAGCAATTTTCAACTGAATGTTTCTGTCTAACCTGTGTGCTTGATGTACCCACAGTTCTTTGGAGGTTAAGAGAATTGCCTGCCTTTCCTCCTGAATACCTGATCTGGAAATGGCCTGGAGTTTCTGTCTACTCTTTGCGCTTAGGGCAGGTCTCTGTAGGCCTGCTGGGGAGCTCGTACTAGTGCTTCCTAGTCTTTTCCAGTCCTTTGACACTGAGTTCCTTGGAGACAGAACTATATGCTCAGTAAAAGTTTTGGTCAGATTGAATTTAATTGATGAACTTGTTGGGATACAAGAGAAAACAGAGAGGATGGAAGATTTGGCTTTCTGCTCATTCAAACCCTGGGCCACATCTTTGTTCTCAGACAACATACATCCACATTTAGAGTCAACCATATGCAAACAGATTTTCATATCTGAGGGAAGAAATTCCCTAGTACAAATATCTCCTTACTCTTCTGCTCCAGTTAGTAAAATTCCTAAACAAACACAAAAGAATATCTATAAAAGTGTGTAGCTCTGTCATTCGAAGAGGGCTATCCCAGAGCCAGGAACCATGAGGTAAGACCAAATAGCCAAGGGGAACAAGGGATCTAGTTCCCAGAAAATGCCAGAAAGGGGTAAGACATTTTAGGCAAGCCAGATTGACAGCATTCGTGATTTTGCACTGAGTCATTTTCATAGCCACCAGCAGGCACATACATGTGTATATACGACAGCCATTTTTCCTCCTCTCTTCCATAGGTATCATCTTTTTACAATATTCACAGTAAAAACTCAACTAAGGAAAATGAGAAAATCCATGTCATTTGATCAGATAAATGAAAACTTTGGGATATACCAAGAAGACCCATCTCACAAGTTGGAAAGCACTGATTAGTAGGTATAGGTGGCTGGGAAAATGACAGGAGAGTTCTGCATTTGAAGAGCTGAATAACTGTAGGAGACTAACAGAAACTAAACCATTGTTCTTTTCACCTGAACATATGCCCAGACCAGGAAGGGACTCTGGGAAAATGCAGAAGAAGTTCCTACCTGAGGAATGTTACTTCCTAGAACAGAACCAGGAAGAACCAACCATATTGTAAAGGGCATTTCTGATTACGATAAGTCATGTAAATACTGCATAGGTATCTGTAGAAAATGTTTCCTCTCGGGAGGGAAACAATCTGCTTTACCAAGACAAAACTGATCAAATGCATATTTGCTGTCAAATGCATAGACAGCAGGCTCTCAGACCACACCACAGGCTGTTGAGGTGTTAATATAGAGAAAATGGTGTATCTAATTGTTTTGCTCCTATGATGATCATGAGTAAATGCCAAGTGGTATTAAGCAGTTATTTCACGCCTGAACCTTACTCCTTAAATTCACTGAAAATTAATGATGATGAGTGACTTCTCAATAATAAAATTGCAGATTCAATTCCATGTGTTTGTATGTATGTTTGTATTTATTAATTTACAATAATAAATATGTTATACAAGTCCCCTACATACGAACGAGTTCCATTCCAAGAGCACATTCGTAAGTCCAGTTTATTCCTAAGTCCAACAAAGTTAGCCTAGGTACCTAACTAACACCATTGGCTATACAGTACTGTACTGTAATAGGTTTATAATACTTTTCACTCAAATAATACATAAAAAATAAAAAAACATAAAAAATAAAGAAAACATTTTTAATCTTACAGTACAGTGCCTTGGAAAGTACAGTAGTGCAGTACAACAGCTGGCATACAGGGGCTGGCATCGAGTGAACAGGCAAGAAGAGTTACTGACTGGAGGAGGGAGAGGAGGTGGGAAATGGCAGAGCTGAAGGATCCTCAGCAATAGGAGACGGAGGGCAAGCTGCAATTTCACTCACGCCTGACGCTGATGGCACAGGTTCTGGTTCCTTGCTGGATTCAATTCTATCTACCCTCTTGAAAAAACGATCCAGTGATGTCTGGGTAGTAACTCTTTTTTCCTTGTCATAGATGACACGGTAGCACTGGATTGCATTCTGAATGCCTGCTGCAACCTTCGTGTACTGTTCTACATTCAGGTTCTGTGCCTCAAAAACGGACAGTGCCTCCTCAAATAAAGATAATTCTCTTGCCATTTCCTGCGTTGTGAAACTCTTCAGTTCTTCAGTTACTTCTTCCTCTTGTCTCTCTTCGTCCTTTCTCTGGGGCTCCGTTGCATCAGGGCTTCATTAGTAAGCTCCTCATGTTGCACAGCAAGGAGTTCAATGAAGTCGTCCTCCTTCAGATCTAGCCCCAGCTTTTCACTGAGGGTCACTAAGTTGCTCTTTGGTCTCCTCATCCACTTTTTTTTTTTTCTAACATCTTTACTGCAGTATAATTGCTTTACATTGTTGTGTTAGTTTCTGCTGTATAACAGTGTATCAGCTATACATATACATATACATATATCTCCATATCTCCTCCCTCTTGCATCTCCCTCCTACCGTCCCTATCCCACCTCTCTAGGTGGTCACAAAACACTGAGCTGATCTCCCTGTGCTATGCGGCTGCTTCCCACTAGCTAGCTATTTTACATTTGGTAGTGTATATATGTCCATGCCAGTCTCTCATTTCTTCCCAGCTTACCCTTCCCCCTCCCCATGTCCTCAAGTCCATTCTCTATGTCTGCATCTTTATTCCTGTCCTGCCCCTAGCTTCTTCAGAACCATTTCTTTTTTTAGATTCCATATATATGTTAGCATATGGTATGTGTTTTTCTTTCTGACTTACATCACTCTGTATGACAGACTCTAGGTCCATCCACCTCACTACAAATAAGTCAATTTCATTTCTATTTTTATGACTGAGTAATATTCCATTGTATCTATGTGCCACATCTTCTTTATCCAGTCATCTGTCGATGGACACTTAGGTTGCTTCCACGTCCTGGCTATTGTAAATAGTGCTGCAGTGAACATTGTGGTACATGATTCTTTTTGAATTATGGTTTTCTCAGGGTATATGCCCAGTAGTGGGATTGCTGGGTCGTACGGTAGTTCTACTTTTAGTTTTTTAAGGAACCCCCATACTGTTCTCCATAGTGACTGTATCAATTTACATTCCCACCAACAGTGCAAGAGGATTCCCTTTTCTCCACACCCTCTCCAGCCTTTATTGTTTGTAGATTTTTTGATGATGGCCATTCGGACCAGTGTGAGGTGATACCTCATTGTAGTTTTGATTTGCATTTCTCTAAGGATTAGTGATGTTGAGCATCCTTTCATGTGTTTGTTGACAATCTGTATCTCTTCACTGGATAAATGTCTATTTAGGTCTTCTGCCCATTTTGGGATTGGGTTGTTTGTTTTTTTGATATTGAGCTGCATGAGCTGCTTGTATAGTTTCGAGATTAATCCTCTGTCAGTTGCTTCATTTGCAAATATTTTCTCCCATTCTGCGGGCTGTCTTTTCGTCTTGTTTATGGTTTCCTTTGCTGTGCAAAAGCTTTTAAGTTTCATTAGGTCCCATTTGTTTATTTGTGTTTTTATTTCCATTTCTCTAGGAGGTGGGTCAAAAAGGATCTTGCTGTGATTTATGTCATAGAGTGTTCTGCCTATGTTTTCCTCTAAGAGTTTTATACTGCCTGATCTTACATTTAGGTCTTTAATCCATTTTGAGTTTATTTTTGTGTATGGTGTGAGGGAGTGTTCTAATTTCATTCTTTTACATGTAGCTATCCAATTTTCCCAGCACCACTTATTGAAGAGGCTGTCTTTTCTCCATTGTATATTCTTGCCTCCTTTATCAAAGATAAGGTGACCATATATGCGTGGGTTTATCTCTGAGCTTTCTATCCTGTTCCATTGATCTATATTTCTGTTTTTGTGCCCGTACCATACTGTCTTGATATCTGTAGCTTTTTACTGTAGTCTGAAGTCAGGGCCCCTGACTCCTCCAGCTTCGTTTTTCTTTCTCAAGGTTGCTTTGGCTATTCGGGGTCTTTTGTGTTTCCATACAAGTTGTGAAATTTTTTGTTCTAGTTCTGTGAAAAATGTGATTGGTAGTTTGTTAAGAATTGCATTGAATCTGTAGATTGCTTTGGGTAGTATAGTCATTTTCACAGTGTTGATTCTTCCAATCCAAGAATGTGTTATACGTCTCTGCAACTGTTTGTATCATCTTTCATTTCTCTCAGCAGTGTCTTACACTTTTCTGCATACAGGTCTTTTGTCTCCTTAGGTAGGCTTAATCCTAGGTATTTTATTCTTTTTGTTGCAGTGGTAAATGGGAGTGTTTCCTTAATTACTCTTTCAGATTTTTCATCATTAGTGTATAGGAATACAAGAGATTTCTGTGCATTAATTTTGTATCCTGCTACTTTACCAAATTCATTGATAAGCTCTAGTAGTTTTCTGGTAGCCTCTTTAGGATTCTCTATGTATAGTATCATGTCATCAGCAAACAGTGAAAATTTTACTTCTTCTTTTCTGATTTGGATTCCTTTTATTTCTTTTTCTTCTCTGATTGCTGTGGCTAAAATTTCCAAAACTATGTTGAATAATAGTGGTGAGAGTGGACAACCTTGTTTTGTTCCTTATCTTAGGGAAAATTGTTTCAGTTTTTCACCATTGAGAACAATGTTGGTTGTGGGTTTGTCATATACGGCCTTCATTATGTTGAGGTAAGCTCCCTCTATGTGTACTTTCTGGAGGGTTTTTATCATAAATGGGTGTTGAATTTTGTTGAAAGCTTTTTCTGCATGTATTGAGATTATCATATGGTTTTTCTCCTTCAATTTGTTAATATGGTGTATCACATTGATTGATTTGCATATATTAAAGAATGCTTGCGTTCCTGGGATAAACCCCACTTGATCATGGTGCATGATCATTTTAATGTGCTGTTGGATTCTGTTTGCTAGTATTTTGTTGAGGATTTTTGCATCTATGTTCATCAGTGATATTGGCCTGTAGTTTTCTTTCTTTGTGAGATCTTTGTCTGGTTTTGGTATCAGGGTGATGGTGGCCTCATAGAATGAGTTTGGGAGTGTTCTCCCCTCTGGTATATTTTGGAAGAGTTTGAGATGGATAGGTGTTAGCTCTTCTCTAAATGGTTGGTAGAATTTGCCTGTGAAGCTATCTAGTATTGAGCTTTTGTTCGTTGGAAGATTTATAATCACAGTTTCAATTTCAGTGCTTGTGATTGGTCTGTTTATGTTTTCTATTTCTTCCTGGTTCAGTCTTGGAAGGTTGTACTCTTCTAAGAATTTGTCCATTTCTTCCAGGTTGTCCATTTTATTGGCATATAGTTGCTTATAGTAATCTCTCATGATCCTTTGTATTTATTCAGTGTCAGTTGTTACTTCTCCTTTTTCACTTCTAATTCTGTGATTTGAGTCTTTTCCCTTTTTCTTAATGAATCTGGCTAATGGGTTATCAATTTTATTTATCTTCTCAAAGAACCAGCTTTTAGTTCTATTGATCTTTGCTATCATTTCCTTCATTTCTATTTCATTTATTTCTGATCAGATCTTTATGATTTCTTTCCTTCTGCTAAGTTTGGGGGTTTTTTTTGTTCTTCTTTCTCTAATTCCTTGAGGTGTAAGGCTAGGTTGTTTGACATTTCTCTTATTTCTTGAGGTAGGATTGTATTCCTATAAACTTCCCTCTTAGAACTGCTTTTGCTGCATCCCATAGGTTTTCGGTCATGGTGTTTTCATCGTCTTTTGTTTTTAGGTATTTTTTGATTTCCTCTTTGATTTCTTCAGTGATCTCTTGGTTATTCAGTAGTGTATTGTTTAGGATCCATGTGTTTGTTCTTTTTTTAAGGTTTTTTCCTGTAATATCTTGTTTCACAGCATTGTGGTCAGAAAAGATACTTGATATGATTTCAATTTTCTTAAATTTACCAAGGTTTGATTTGTAACCCAAGATATGATCTATCCTGGAGAATGTTCCATGAGCACTTGAGAAGTGTATTCCATTTTTTTTTGGATGGAATGTCCTATAAATATCAATTAAATCCAACCTGTTTAATGTGTCACTTAAAGCTGTGTTTCCTTATTTATTTTCATTTTGGATGATTTGTCCATTGGTGAAAGTGAGGTGTTAAAAGCCCCCTACTGTTTTGTGTTACTGTCACTTTCCCCTGTTATGGCTGTTAGCATTTGCCTTATGTATTGAGGTGCTCCTATGTTGGGTGCATATATGTTTACAATTGTTATACTTCTTCTTGGATTGATCCCTTGATCATTAGGTAGTGTCCTTCCTTGTCTCTTGTAGTAGTCTTTCTTTTAAAGTCTATTTTGTCTGATATGAGAATTGCTACTCCAGCTTTCTTTTGATTTCCATTTGCATGGAATATCTTTTTCCATCCCCTGACTTTCAGTCTATATGTGTCCCAAGGTCTGAAGTGGGTCTCTTGTAGACAGCATATATACGGATCTTGTTTTTGTGTCCATTCAACCATTCTATATCTTTTGGTTGGAGCATTTAATTCATTTACATTTAAGGTAATTATCAATATGTATCTTCCTATTATCATTTTCTTAATTGTTTTGGGTTTGTTATAGTAGATCTTTTCCTCTCTTGTGTTTCCTGCCTAGAGACATTCCTTTAGCATTTGTTGTAAAGCTGATTTGGTGGGGCTGATTCATCTTACCTTTTGCTTGTGTGTAAAGGTTTTAATTTCTCCATCGAATGTGAATGAGATCCTTGGTGAATAGAGTAATCTTGGTTGTAGGTTTTTCCCTTTTATCACTTTAAATATGTCCTGCTACTCTTCTTGCTTGCAGAGCTTCTGGTGAAAGATCAGCTGTTAACCTTGTGGGGATTCCCTTGTATGTTATATGTTGCTTGTCCCTTGCTGCTTTTAATATTTTTTCTTTGTATTTAATTTTTGATAGTTTGATTAATATGTGTCTTGGCATGTTTCTCCTTGGATTTATCCTGAATGGGACTCTCTGTGCTTCCTGGACTTGATTGACTATTTTCTTACCCATATTAGGGAAGTTGTCAACTATAATCTCTTCAAAAATTTCCTCAGTCCTTTACTTTTTCTCTTCTTCTGGGAACTCTATAATTCAAATGTTGGTGCATTTAATGTTGTCCCAGGGTCTCTGAGACTGTCCTCAATTCTTTTCATTCTTTTTTCTTTATTCTGCTCTGTGGTAGTTATTTCCACTCTTTTATCTTCCAGTTCCCTTATCCGTTCTTCTGCCTCAGTTACTCTGCTATTGATTCCTTTTAGAGAATTTTTAATTTCATTTATTGTGTTGTTCATCATTGTTTGCTCTTTAGTTCTTCTAGGTCCTTGTTAAACGTTTCTTGTATCTTCTCCATTCTGTTTTCAAGATTTTGGATCATCTTTACGATCATTATTCTGAATTCTTTTTCAGGTAGACCGCCTATTTCTTCTTCATTTGTTTGGTCTGGTGAGTTTTTACCTTGGTCCTTCATCTGCTGTGTATTTCTCTGTCTTCTCATTTTGCTTATCTTACTGTGTTTGGGGTCTCCTTTTCACAGGCTGCAGGTTAGTAGTTCTTGTTTTTGGTGTCTGCCCCCAGTGGCTGAGTTTGGTTCAGTGAGTTGTGTAGGCTTCCTGGTGGAGGGGACTGGTACCTGTGTTCTGGTGGATGAGGCTGGATCTTGTGTTTCTGGTGGGCAGGACCGAGTCTGGTGGTGTGTTTTGGGGTGTCTGTGAACTTATTAGGATTTTAGGCATACTTTCTGCTAATGAGTGGGGTTGTGATCCTTGGGGTTGTTAGTGGCTTGGCACGGGGCGTCCAGCATTGGAGCTTGCTAGTCATTGATTGGAGCTGGGTCTTAGCGTTGAGATGGAGCTCTCTGGGAGAGCCCTCACCAGTTGGTAGTACGTGGGCCAGGAAGTCTCTGGTGGTCCAATGTCCTGAAATTGGCTCTCTCACTACCAAGGCTCAGGCCTGACAGCTGCCCGGAGCACCAAGACCCTGTCACTCACACGGTTCAGAAGCAAAGGGAACAAATAAATAAAGTTGTTGAAATTAAAATTTTTTTAAAAATATTATTAAAATAAAAAGTAAAAAAAATAAAGAAAATAAGGAGAGCAACCAAACCAATAAACAAATCCACCAATGATAACAAGCGCTAAAAACTAACTAAGAAAAACATATAAATCAGAATCTTGTCAGTTGCATACAGCAAACCTCAAGTCTACAGTTCCTCCCAAAGTCCACTGCCTCAATTTTGTGATGATTTGTTGTCTCTTCAGGTATTTCACAGATGCAGGTACCTCAAGTTGATGGTGGAGATTTGTTCCGCTGCTCCTGAGGCTGCACAGAGAACTTTCCCTTTCTTTTCTTTGTTCGCACAGCTCTTGGTGTTCAGGTTTGGATATTGCTTCCCTCTGCATATAGGTTGCCCCCTGGCATCTTGTCTTCTCCCAGACAGGATGGCGTTAAAGGAGTGGCTGATTAGTGGGCTCTGGCTCACTCAGGCCTGGGGGAGGGAGGGGTACGTAATGCAGGGCGAGCCTGAGGCAGCTGAGGCCAGCGAGACATTGCAGCAGCCTGAGGCATGCTGTGTGTTCTCCCGGGGAAGTTATCCCTGGATCACGGGACTCTGGGAGTGGCGGGCTGCACAGGCTCCCAGGAGGGGAGGTGTGGATAGTGATCTGTGCTTGCACACAGGCTTCTTGGTGGCTGTAGCAGAAGCCTTAGCATTTCATGCCCATCTCTGGGGTCCACACTGATAGCCGCAGCTCGCGCCCGTCTCTGGAGCTCGTTTAGGCGGTGCTCTGAATCACTTGTCCTCACACATTCGGAAACAATGGTCTCTTGCCTCTTAGGCTGGTCCAGACTTTTTCCCCGAATCCCTCCCGGCTAGCTGTGGTGCACTAGACCCCTTCAGGCTGTGTTTACGCTGACAACCCCAGTCTTCTCCCTGCGCTCGGACCAAAGCCCAAGCCTCAGCTCCCAGCCCCCACCCGCCCCGGCGGGTGAGCAGACAAGCTTCTCGGGCTGGTGAGTGCTGGTCGGCACCGATCCTCTGTGAGGGAATCTCTCCGCTTTGTCCACCGCACCCCTGTTGCTGCGCTCTCCTCCATGGCTCCGAAGCTTCCCCCTCCGCCACCCGCAGTCTCCGCCCGCGAAGGGGCTTCCTAGTGTGTGGAAACCTTTTCTCCTTCACAGCTCCCTCCCACTGGTGCAGGTCCCGTCCCTATCCTTTTGTCTCTGTTTTTTCTTTTGCCCTACCCCGGAATGTGGGGAGTCTCTTGCCTTTTGGGAGGTCTGAGGTGTTCTGCCAGCGTTCAGTAGGTGTTCTGTAGGAGTTGTTCCACGTGTAGATGTATTTCTGATGTATCTGTGGGGAGGAAGGTGATCTCCACTTCTTACTCCTCCTCTATCTTGAAGGTCCTCTCCTTCACGTTCTTAAATCCAAGAAAATCATGAACTGCAGGCAAAATTTCTTCCAAACCGCATTCACGGTGACTGCCGTAACCGCCCTTCAAGAAAAGTCAATGTTTTTTATGGCCTTGTAGATGTTATAGTCTTTCCAAAATTGTCACAAGGTTGTTCCTGATTCATCACTCACCTTTACTGTAGCTGCCCGGGAATTTCCTGAAACGCTTTGAGAAATTATTGATGAAGGTGCTTATTTACCTGAGGTTTTTAATGTGGATGAGACAGGACCTGCTCTGGTAAATACATGCCTTCATCAATAATTTCTCAAAGCATTTCAGGAAATTCCCGCTGCCTCGCCACTTACTTTTACATTGTGAAGGTTGGCTCTAGCCTTGAACCAATTAAACCAGCCATGGCTAGCATTAAAAGATGTGCTCTCTGATTCTTCGCCGTGTTTCTTCTTCAAGTCTTCATAAAGGCTTTTAATTTTCTCTTGAATCAGCATTAAGCTGAGCGGGACTCGATGCTGCTGCTGATCCTGCATCTACACACTGAGAAGTTTCTCCATCTCCTCCATCACTTTTCCACGCTTCTTCAATATTATTGTCGACATCATCGGCACAGCAGACTTCACGTGTACCATGATGTTGTCCTTGTTCTTTAGAATCATGCCAATGGTTGAATGATTCATAAGAACGAGCTATGTCTACCACCTTTTCACCTCACTCCACTCTCAATTATTTTCACTTTTGTTTCCATTGTTATGGCTTGGTGCTTCTTAGCAGTACCAGCTACATCACCGCTGCTTTTACACTTGCTTCTGGACATCCTGGGCTTGAAATAAAGATACTGTACTACTGTACTCTATACAGTACAGTACGCCCAAAAGCACAACCACTTGTAGAGGAGGCACGCGTGTGACAGTGTACGCTAGACACAACTAACTTACGTGATTGGACAGTTCACAACTTGAAGATTCATAGGTAGGGGACTTACTGTAGTTGTGTTGTGACAAATTTATGTAACTCAAAGCTTAAATCAGGAGCATTTTGTTTCTATAACTAATCTTTCATATTGCATTGTATATTATTTTGTTAGGTACATTTTCTAATTATATTATTTCAAATATTATTCAGTGTGAAGTTTGGATAGATGGACTTGATGGTCTTTTGATATGCTTTTCATTCCCATAAATGTGACTATTTCATATTATGGCTTAATTGGTTTTGGTAGAATATGCATTTTGTGAATATAATACAAATACATAATATGTGTATAAAATGTGCATATAAAATTCATGCATAAACTGTTTATTATTCTAAAAGTAAAATATTTCAATACTCTTACAGCTTCCAGTCAGTAGACACCATAAATGAGCCGTATCATATGAAACATCTGTTATAACTGGAGTATTCCTTAAAATGTATATTTCTTCATCATGCTTAAATATCATCCACCTTTGTACTTACCTTTCAGTTTTGGGTGGCACTAGGTTAAACAATAGAGTGGATGGATTGGGACTCACCATAGATGCTATTTTAAACCAGTGCCTGTATCTATGATATTACCCTTGCAAGATGCTTTTGGAAGAGTTGATTTTCAATTATACCATTAGAGAGAAAGGCTAAAAATATTTTAATTCGCTATTCTTGCTTGTATTTTTTCAGCTAGTTAAACTAGGGTCTGTTTTGTCTAGGTTATTTGCAATCTCATCATCATCCAGAGAAATGTGGTTTGCAAATTAAAATAGTAACATCAGCAATTTCCCCTGAGAGAAACTTGTTTCTACCCTGCCAGGGGCAGTATCACTAACTAACAAATAGTGAGAAGGTTTCTCTCAGCTGCTTCTGTGCTTATGAGTGTGTGAGCACTGGCAGGGAGGGACCTGTCCTCTACAGATGCTAATACAAACTAATGTGAGCCATAATCATGAATTTCTTTTGGAGACATGGCATTACTATTATTACTACAAGAATGTTTGCCAAAGGCAAAAAAAAAAAGCCAACCAAATAACAATACAAAATCTTTCTGATTCCTCCACTGTCTGCTTCATTAAGTGATTCTCCAGACCTCAGCTAAACATATTTTCTCTCTGCACCTAATCTTGCAATCCTCACTCCTGTCAAAGTAGAAACATTGGCCAAGTAATGAAATGTGCAAAACCACAGCCTAAGAATACAAGCCAATTGTGTGTTTGTTTTGTTTTATATTTTTTATTATGTCCCTTAGCTTAAGTGAAGCTGAAGACCTAAAAGCTAATGTATCTTTCACAATTACTGCATTTTTTTGAGAACTCATAATTAGGACAGAGGGAAGAGGAGTATAAAAACACATATATGTATATGTTTATGAAATAACATAACAAACCATCAACAGCTTTCTGAAATCAGTGTTTACTGTGATTATTGCTTGTATTATGGAATTATTTTTCCTACTGTCTTTCATTATTTATAAAATAAACATTGGTGGAGCTGTTTGCCAGGTTGTGTGATGATGCCAGCATGAAAATATGAATTAGCCTCTAATAGAAAGTAGGAACAGAGACGGATGGGAACATGGAGTAAGAAGTGATCATTTCGGTGAGGTGGGTTTAGAGGAGGTTAGATTTAAGCCAGATGTTCATGCTAATCAGACTAGAATGGAATAGTCTTCTTGGGAGAGTGAGCAATATGAAAATATCCTGGCCACATGAGACCAGCTCCAGAATCTAATCACATATTAAAATGCATGAAATGGGCAGTATGTGGGAAAGAGTGAAATCTGATTTTTCAAATGACTTCAATGACATATCAGAAGGAAAGGACAGGCAGTTGATGCTGTGGCTTTTACCCTCGCTTTAGGGACACAGGAATCTCTTAAAACATTAACTCAAGTAATTGTCAGGTGCTTACCTTTGTTGGATCCAAGATGAATGAGAATCTATTTGAGGGTTAGGTATCAGAAGAAACACCTGTACGTTTTGTCCAGTTGTTTATTTAGTACCGAGTGGCCAGTATTGATAAGATGGAGCTACACTAGGGAGTGAGTGCTAGTTCTGTACCTTTGAGGGAGCTACATGGCCAGTTAGGTGTAAAATCCAGAGACACCCCAGAGCCCATGTGTTTCCTAATTATCCACACACAATGAGCCTTGTCTATTTTGAATACAAACAACTAGACTGTTGAATGACCAAGACATTGGAAACTCTGCCTGGAAGTCACCAGACCCCTTTTTATGCTCTGCTTTGCATGCAGCACTTTTTCCTTTTCTGTTTTCTAACATTTACCAAACAGTGCCAGGTGAAATCAGTTCTATCTTGTGAATTGAATGTTAATCTGAACTCAAGACCATTGCTGTTAGTAGAACAGAGTTGGAATCGGAGATAACAAGAGCTTCACGTGTAATTATTTTTTATCATAAATATTTCATTTTCACAGTATGATCATGAAAAATTAAAACTAAAGCCACCAGTGTCCACAACCTAGAGATAATTATTAGCACATACTTGATAGTGATATATATTTAATAATAGTTAGATTTCATAAATGTACTCTTTTATGTATGACTTTTCTCACATGTTCCGTGAATATTCTACCATGTTGCTAAGGATAAACATGCATCATGATTTTTAATGGCTGCATAGAATTCCACTGTGTGGCTATTACGTTATTCAACCAATCTCCTATCAATACAATTGCTAATTTTTCACTATTAATTTCATTACTGTTTTTGATACATGTGAAAAATTGCTTTTCTGAAAATTATCAATTTATAATTCCACAAGTAGCATATGAGAGAGCATACCTACCCATTCTCCCACCAACACTGAATTTACGTTTTAAAAACCTTTTGTCAGCTTAGTAAATGGAAGACATTTTTTGTTGATATTTGTATTTTCTAATACTCTTTACATTAAATGGAAAATTATAAAGAAAGTATCACTCAAAATGCTGCCATAAGACATAACTATGTTAAAATACTGGTGCTAAAAAAAAATCTTGCTGCTTAACTTTCTGAAAATTTTCAATGCATATATGCATATGATTTTTAAAAATAAATTGGACTATACAGTTCATGCTACTTTTCACCAACAATATATTCCTCTAAAAATTTTTAATGAGAAAATGATGTTCTATTGTGTGTATTTCACGATTTCCCTATTGTTGAATATTTATGTTGTTTCTTATCTTTGTGCCATTATATAATAATGCTGTGATGAACATCCTTACATAGAGTATTGCTCACTTGTCCAATTATTTCCTTAATATTATTCTCTGAAAATGGAATTGTTTGGCAAAAAATTATGCATATAGTCACATTGTCTCTTATAAATACCAATTCCTGCCTTTATCAGTACTATATACAAATATCCATTTCCCTACACTCTAACAACACTAGATATAATAATATTTTAAACCTTTACCAATAAGATAGATTAAAGATATTTTAAATTATACATCTTAGATTCAGTGAGATTGATTATTCTTTAATATTTATTGACTATTATTTCTTCATGTGTAAGTTGCCCTCTAACGTACTTTGCCCATTTTTTTATTAGACTGTTCATCTTTCCTATCTTTCCTTTAATGAAGAATTCTTTATATATTATAGGATATTAACACTTTGTCTGATACATGATTTTTACTTGACTTTTAATTTTGATTATGTTGATTTTACTGAGCTAAATTTTAAAATATCTAAGTAGAAAAATCTACAAATCTCTTTTGATATCCTTTCTGTTGTAGGATTTTTCTTCACCCTAAAATTATTGAACTATTTTTTAAATTCTCTTAGTGTTTTCTTTTAAACTAGAAGTCAGTCATTAATTCATTTAGAGTTTTTCTCTTTTTTTCCCTGCATTTTCCCAAATCCATTTTAACCCTTCTACTTCCTCTATCAATTTGAAATATTTTCTTGCATAATATGTATACTGTGTGTGTGTGTGTGTATATATATATATTCATTCTCTCAATAGTGTTTAAAAATAAATATTAGTAACAGATAGAACATGTCCCTACAGTATTTAGTCTATCATATACATTTTGGAATACTTTTGCCTCATTCAAATTTTAAATCCATTAAGATTTTCAGAGACTCTACATAAACTTATAAATTTAGTGAGAATCTTTAGCTCCATAATATTGATCTTCCTGATTTAAAAAAGAATTCTTCATTTGTTCAAGGTTTCTTTCATGATGCTCATGAAAAGTTTACATCATTTACAGAGATATTTTGCCCATTTACTTTTTCTTTTTTTATTAATTTTTATTGGATTATAGTTGCTTTGCAATGTTGTGTTAGTTTCTGCTGTACAGCAAAGTGAATCAGCTATATGTATACATATATCCCCTCTTTTTTGGATTTGCTTCCCATTTAGGTCACCACAGAGCATTGAGTAGAGTTCCCTGTGCTATACAGTAGGTTCTCATTAGTTATCTATTTTATACATGGTAGTGTATGTTTGTCAATCCCAATCTCCCAATTCATTCCATCCCCTCCATCCCCCCTTGGTATCCATACGTTTGTTCTCTACATCTGTGTCTCTATTTCTGCTTTGCAAATAAGTTTACCTGTATCATTTTTCTAGATTCCACATATAGGCGATATTATATGATATTTGTTTTTCTTTTTCTGACTTACTTCACTCTGTATGACAGTCTTTAGGTCCATCCATGTCTCTGCAAATGGCACAATTTCATTCTTTTTATGGCTGGGTAATATTCCATTGTATATAGGTACCACATCTTTATCCATTCCTCTGCTGATGGACATTTAAGTTGCTTCTATGTCCCAGCTATTGTAAATAGTGCTGTAATGAACACTGGGGTACACATATCCTTTTGAACCATGGTTTTCTCCAGATATACACCCAGGAGTGAGATTGCTGGGTCATATGGTATTTCTATTTTTAGTTTTTTAAGGAACCTCCATACTGTTCTCCATGGTGGCCATATCAATTTACATTCCCACCAACAGTGTAAAAGGGTGGAAGACCTACAATAAATAGACATTTCTCCAAAGAAGACATGCAGATGGCCAAAAAACACATGAAAAGAGGCTCAACATCACTAATTATTAGAGAAATGCAAATCAATACTGGTGTTTATTCTCATTGTTTTTGTGTATGGGGTTATTATGAATGAGGTTTTTTCTGTATATACATATACAGATATACATACATATATGTATATTTAATTTTGCATTGACAAATGAAACATTCATTTTAAAAAGTTACAGAAAATGTAACTACTATTTATAAAGTGTTCACTCAGTGAACCACTACTGAGGTCAAGACATAACTTCTAAGTGTTCTAGAAACCCACTATGTGCCCCTCCCCTACCATGACCCTCTTCCTCCTCCAAGATGGTCAGTAACTTGACTTTCGTGATGATTATTGCCTTGGCCTTATTTATAGTTTTTATCTTAGAACTATACATGTCCTTATTTATGTTAGAACTATACATCTGTAAATAATACAGCTTAGTTTTCCTTCTTGTTGAACTAAAATAACCATTATATTTTCTGGTGTAATTGATTTGTTACTTTTATACTTTAGCTGATACTCTGTTCAATATTTTAGTTGATGATCTTTTTTTAAAGAAGTAATTTGTTTTATATCATCAGTAAATTATGTTATTTATCTTTTCCTTTCCAATGTCTATAATTCTCATTTAAACCTATAGGGTCTTTTCTAGCTCTTAGTCTAATAGTATTGGTTAGAGCTAAGAGAACAATGATAAATAATGGCGATAGTGAGAATTCCAGGGTTTTTTCCTGAAAAATGGCCATACGTTTATTGCTTTGTCATTATTACCATACAGTGGTTGTTTTGAGGTATATGTTTATCACGTAAAGCACTATTATTTTATTCCTATTTTCTGAGATTTGTTTTCAGAAAAAATATGAAGTATTATCATGTGGCATTTTAGTGTCACTCAAGGCAATTGCTTGGCTTTGCTATTTTGAGTGCTAAATAAAATTTGTAGAGCTATTTGGAGAGAAAATTTATTTTATACTATTGGTATTGCCACCTGGAAACATGATATTCCCTAACTTAATATTCTTCAGGAAAATTAAATAGTTTTCTTCATACTTTTTACTCTATATTTCTTAAGTTTACATGTAGTGATTCTGTATTTTTGTAGGTATTGTGAATAGAATCTTTTAAAATTACAACTTAAAGTTGAGTTTTATAAGTTTATTTTATAATTGGCCTCTATAATGACCTCTCTTAGTAGCTTTAACAGCGTTTTCTATTTCTTTTCTCCTAAAGTTCTTCCAGCAAATAATCGTAGCATCTGTAAATGATAATTATTTTTACTTTTTCCTTTTAAGTATTTATAATTTTGGGACTTGTACTTTTGGCCAAAATGCAGTAACAGGGACCAAATTTACTCTCCACCCTAAACAATTACAGAACTGGACAAAATACATGAAACAATGACTTTTTTTAAAAATTACTCTTACTTCACTTTTTCTAGCTTTATTTAAGTATGATTGACAAATAAAAATTGTATATATTTGGAATGATTTGATGTACATATAAATTGTGAAATGATTACCACTATCAATCTAATTCACAAACATCACCTCATGTAGTTACCCTTGTGTGTGTTTGTGTGTTTGGTGAGAATACTTAAGATCTACTCTCTTAGCTAATTTCAAGAGTACAATACATTATTATTAATTATAGTCACCATGCTGTACATTAGACCTGTATCTTATAACTGAAAGTCTGTACCCTTTGACCAACATCTCTCCATTTCCATCCCACCCACCTCCTGTCCCAGTCCTTGGTAACTACCATTCTGTTCTCTGTTTCTTTGTATTCAACTTTTTTAGATTCCTCATAAAAATGAGATCATGTGTTACTTGTCCTTCTGTGTCTCCCTTATTTCACTTAATATAATGTCTCCAGGTTCACCTATGTGGTCACAAATGGCAGAGTTTTCTCCTTTTTAAAGGCTGAATAATGTTTCATCTTATGCATGTACCACATTTTCCTTATAAGTTCATCCGTTAACAGACACTTAAGTTGTTTCTATATCTTGGCTATGGTGAATAATTCTGCAATGAACATGGGAGTTCAGATATTTCTTTGAGATGAATGCACTTCCTTTGGATAAATACCCAGAAGTAGAATTGCTGGATCATTTTTATTTTTTTGAGAAACCTGCATACTTTTTTCCATAATGGCTGTACCAATTTATATTCCCACCATCAGTGGACAAGGGTTCCTTTTTCTCCACATCCTCATCAACACTTGATACCTTTGAAACAGTAATTTTTAGACACTGGGGGAAGCATTGTGTAGGCCAAAAAGTTCGTTCGGGTTTTTCCATAAGATGTTATGAAAAACCCGAATGAACTTTTTGTCCAACCCAATACAAAGCAGAACTGTGATCCCTAAAAGAAGAGAAACAAAATGAGCCCTATGACTGGACCAACTTGCTGTCTAAAGGCAGTTTCCAGGCTGCAGTGCAGACAGAGAGCATCCAAACAGCAATGAAGGAAAAATATATTAGAGGTCAAGGAAGTCAGGGAGCTACAGTTTGCAGAATATTGGAGAGGAAGAGTCTGCACATACAGACAGAGAAAGCTCTGGTGATCTGTAAAGAGGTCTTCTTGAGTCTTTGGTGCATACTGATTTGAACCTGTGAGAGAAGTTACCCAAGACAGGAGAAAAACACTGAACAACAATAGGCAGGAGAATTTCTGGAACTTTAAAAACTGGGGATGGTTTGTGTTTCCAACAGCCAGAGTAGAAAGATGTCAAAATAGATGGGGCTTTGTGTAGAGTCCCAGAAAAATATTGCCTTAATGGTGGGGCTAAGTTAGGGTTAGACTAAGGCTAACTCTGGACCCCCTTTAAAATATCTTAAAAACAATCTTTGAAAATATTCAACTAATTCCAAGAAATTTGTTGCAAGCTAAAATAAAACACAACACTACTTAAAGGAGCACACATAAAAAATCCAGCATTCAATAATGTCATGCCAAGAATACAAAGAAGCATAAAAATTTGACTTACAACTAGGAGAAAAATCAATTGATTAAAAAAAACAACCCAGAAATAACAGAAATGATGGAATTAGCAGAAAAAGTTATTAAGAGAGTTATTATAAGTATGTCCACGTGTTCAAATAGGTTGAGAAAAACAGAATCATGAGAAGAAAAATGGACCATATACAAAAATACAAGTAGACTAGAAATGAAAAATATGTTATCTGAAATAAAAATTACGCAGGGTGAGAACAGCAGCAGATTAAATGCTGCAGAAAAATTTTTTCTCAGTGAATGTGAAAATAAAGCATAGAGAAAATAAAAGACTGGAAAAATTGAAGAGAGCATAGATATGATATCAAACAGCCTAAGAGCCTAATGTGTAACTGGAGTCCCAGAAAAAGAGTAGAAAGTAGGCAGAACAATGATGGGGAAAAATCATTTGATAAAAACTATAAATGTATAGATCCAGGAAGCTCAAATAATTTCAAATAGAATAAACATTTTTTAAAAAAGCATGTCAAATAATTTAATATAAAAAATGTGATGAAAACTAGTGCAAAAGAAAAAAATCTTAAGAAAGAAAAAAGACTCATTATGCCCAGCAACAAAAGTAAAATGACAGGAGACTACTCATCAGAAACTATGCAAGCCAGAAAATAATGGAGAAATGTCTCTGATGTAGTAAAAGGGGGGGAAAATAAATTGGTTTAGGTTTCTTCACTCAGCAAGATTTCTTCACTTAGCAAAATTTTCTTTAAAAAATGAAGACATTTTAGACAAACTGAAGCTGATAGAATTCATTGTCATCAGATTTGTACCTACACAAATGTTAGAAGTATTTCAGGCAGAAGAAAATGATACCAGATGGAACTTAGGATCTACACCTGGGAATAAAGAGCACCAAAAATGATGACTACATGGGTAAATTTAGAAAATAAATTGTTTCCACATTTTAAATCACTTTAAGAAAGAATTGATTGTATGAGGCAAAAATAATAGCAATGCATTGTCGCGTTTAAAGCATATGTAGAAGTAAAATATAGGGCAACATCACAAATAAGTAGGGGAAATGAAAGTATTATTTGAAGGCAAAATTTGTGGGATGAAGCTAAAGCAGTGCTTGGAGAAAAATTTATAGCATTAATTACTTATTTAAAAAGGAAGAAAAGTCTTAAGTCAATAATCTAAGTTTCCACCTTAATAAGCTAGAAAGAAAAGAGCTAATTCTACTCAAAGGAGAAGGAAATAATGTAGATAAGAGCTGAAACCAATAAAATTGAAAACAGAAATGTAACAAAAAAAATCAGTGAAACCAAAGGCTAGTTCTTTGAGAACTAATAATGATAAATATTACAGAAAGTAAAAGAATAATAATCGGTTGTTATGAACAACTTAATGTCAATAAACTTGACAACTCAGATGAAACGGACAAACACTCTGAAATACTCAAAAAGCTCACTAAAGAAAGAATAGATAGCCTGAATAACTCAGTATCTCTTAAAGAAATTGAATTTATACTTAAAAACCTTCCCCAAAAGAAAGCTCCAGGACCAGATGGCTTCATTGGTAAAAAATATACCAAAAATTTAAGGAAGAAATAATAGCAATTCCACACAAATTCTTCCAGAAATAAAAGAGGAGGGAACAGTTACCAACTCATTTTATGAAGCCAGTATTGTTCTGGCACTGAAATGAAGGACTTAACAAGAAAGGAAACTTCAAACAACATCTCTCATGAACAAATGAATTCATCAATATATAAAATGGATTATACATAATATATAAAAAGGATAATGTATCATGACCAAGTAGGATTTATTCTAGAAATGCAAGCTTATTTCTACATTAAAAAAAAATCAGGGCTTCCCTGGTGGCGCAGTGGTTGAGTGTCTGCCTGCCGATGCAGGGGATGCGGGTTCGTGCCCCAGTCTGGGAAGATCCCACATGCCGCGGAGCAGCTGGGCCAGTGAGCCATGGCCGCTGAGCCTGCGCGTCCAGAGCCTGTGCTCCGCAACGGGAGAGGCCACAACAGTGAGAGGCCCGCGTACCGCAAAAAAAAAAAAAAAAAATCAATGTAATTCCTCATATCAAAAGAACAAAGAAGAAAAATCGTATGGATCATCTCAACAGGTATAGGAAAAGCATTTAAAATAATTCAGTGTCCATTAGTGATAAACCTCTCAGCAAACTATTCTCAGGAAAAGAAGGGTACTTCCTCATGTTATGAAATCCATCTATGGAAAAATCTACAGCTAATATTATGTGTAATGGTGAACAAATGAGCACTTCAACAAGGCAAGGACATCCAATCTCACCATTCTGTTC
The DNA here is from genome assembly GCF_963455315.2 of Globicephala melas. Taxonomy (NCBI): domain Eukaryota; kingdom Metazoa; phylum Chordata; class Mammalia; order Artiodactyla; family Delphinidae; genus Globicephala; species Globicephala melas. Next base: position 48,000,136 of record NC_083330.1, read on the forward strand.
AGCATTGGGGAGGAAAAAAATGCATACAGATTAGAAAGGAAGAAGTAAAAGTATCTTTATCCGTAATTATGTCAGTAAGGAAAAACGCTAGCAGTTCTGAAACAAATCTATTAGAAGTAATGAATAAATTCAGCAGAGTCTCAAGATATAAGGTTAACTAAAATTATCAATTGTGTATCTTTTTTTTTTTTTTTTTTGCGGTACACGGGCCTCTCACTGTTGTGGCCTCTCCCGTTTTGGAGCACAGGCTCCGGACGCGCAGGCTCAGCGGCCATGGCTCACGGGCCCAGCTGCTCCGCGGCATGTGGGATCTTCCCGAACCGGGACACGAACCTGTGTCCCCTGCATTGGCAGGCGGACTCTCAACCACTGCACCACCAGGGAAGCCCGCTTTGAAACATTTTAATAAAATTGCATAAATTCATTGGATATTTTAACATAATTGGCTTTTGAAACTACCTGGGTCATTCACCTCCTTGGGGGTATTTGACAAATTTCCCTAGTTCTACTAGGATTATTGAGTTAGTTTTGTTAATTTGTATTTTCTCATGAGATTGTTTATTAGGGATGGCTTGTTTTTGCCAAGATTTCCTGCTTTGTAAGAACAAAGTTAAATTGATTTAAACCTGTTATTCTGCTATAATTTCAAATATGCTCTGCATGGTTTGTTATATTGTTAGTGTTTTCTCTTTTTTATTAAATTAAGCTTACCAGAGTACATCCTCTCTTTGTTTTTTTTTTCCCCCAAAGAGGCAGCTATTACATTTATTTACCATTTTCTGTAATTTCTTCTTATATTTTAGGTTTCTTGTTTCTCTTTTTCTAGCTTCTATTTTTAATTCCTGGTATTTGTATTCATTCTTTTTATTTTAAGTAAGACATTTAATTATGACAAAAATAGCTTTGACCACATTCTATATATTTTAATATATAGTTCTTTTTCTGAAAGATTGTCTCTTAAACAATATAATTATTAAGAGTTTTATTTCCTCAAAAATTGATTTTTCCTTATTATTTAAACAGTGGGGAGCTAGTAAAGATTTTGACCAAGGAAGTGATATGTTTAGATATATAGAAAAGTACCTGACAGCATTATGGAGAATGGATTGCAATCATGTGACACTTAGGATGAGGTTTAAGAGGTTATTGCAAAAGTTTACAGAAGAGGTGATGACTGATATGAGCAAAAGTCACATTGCAGAGGGGTGATCAGTTGAAGGAAGGAAAGATGAGGAGGCAGTGAGAGTCTGATCATAAACTTAACCAGACAGGCAGGGTCAGCTACATCTGAGAGTGTAGCATTGGTTAACCTGATACCCAGTGCTCAGGTCAACAGGAGCTGAGTGGGGGCTTTGGAAGAGATTGAGAAGTAGAGCCTTGAAATTTTCCTGGCACTATAAGACCATAGCCACAGTTGCTATTTTAAGACATCAGACATGGCTGAAAGGTAATTCGTGAGGGTGTCAGTGCAGCCAAGATGGTGATTCTAGATTATACATAAAGAAGATAAGCTCTGTTTGGAAGGAAAGAAATTGCACTTAGGTGGAATTCTATGAAGGACATAACATGGGCGTGTTTGTATTAGGAGAGGAGAGCGTCAGTGATGAGGGAAGTTCTGTTTGGAATCCAATAATGGCATGATGCCTTAAATCCCTGAACTCCTGGTCTGTCATCCAAAGGCAAACCTCTTCTTCTTCTGGACTCTTCTATATTCTCATCCATATACTGCATTTTCTTAACTGAACCCCATTCCACCATTCTCCTCCTCTTGCCTCATTCTTGGTCAGTGTATTCATTTATCTTTACCATTTGTACATTTTATTTAATAGCAGCAACCTATTTAAAATAGTTTATTCTTAAAAAAATACACGTCCATAATAAAGAAAATTAAGCAAAACCAGGACATATAAGATAGCACGTGTTCTCCCTACTCTCCCCCCACATCACCCATCTCAGTTCACACAGGCAGACACGGTTAATGACTTGCTGTACAGCCTTCTAGCTAATTGTCAATACATAAGCAAAACCAAGAAAAAAAATGTTTTTCAAAAATTATATTACGATATACATAAAAATCTATAACTTTCTTTTTTACTTAAAAATACATTTTGGACTTCATATTTATAAGTGTTTATAAGATCCTCCTCTTTCTTAGATATTGTATCATGTTCCATTATATGGCCACATTGTAATTTTTAATGAACATTTATGTCATTTCCTTTTTTTGTTGTTATTATAAAAAACCTTTCAGTACTTTGAAAACTTGGTGAATGCTCCTTTAAGAAAAATTCCCATAGTGGAAATGATGGATCGAAGGCTAGGCATATTTCAAAATTTCAAAAGACATTGTCAAAAGTTTATATCAATTGAGACCCCAGCAACAGTTTAGGAGAACACTAATGTCCTCAGACATGTTCACTCTAGCTTTGTCAATATTTTTAATGTTTAATCTATTCATTCTAAGTCAGAAACCTCTACAGAGAAATAGTGTCAGAAAGACAAAAAGTCTTGCATGATGTTCTCTCAGTTAACAGTGTGGTTAGTGCTTTAACTTTTGCAAAGAGCTTTTATATATATTATGCCACTAAATCTTCAAAAGAATTTTTTGAAATACATTTTTTCATCTTCACTTCATATAGGAGCTAATTTAGGTGTGAGAAGATCAATTACTTGTTCAAAATCACACAGATGCTAAGTGGTTGACTTGGAATTCAAACTCTGATCACACATAACAGTTTGATAAAAATGGATATTTAAGTTCTGCTATGTTATATTCAGATAACTGATACCATTTTGACTTGACATTTTTTCAACTAAACATTATACTACCTTAAAATGAGTATATTTTACTTTTTTGAACAGCCTTATATATTTAAAAATTATTATTCTCTCTTTAAATATTCTTTTAGAAGGCTTCGTAACAAAACATAATACTAAGTTTTAGAGAAAATTTAACTTTCAGAGTAGAGATGCCTACTTTTTTTGATGAAAGCCAATGAATAAATAAGGTATAAAATACTAAAATTTTCTCTGCAGAGAAGCTATTGACATCAGTGTTAAAAGAATTTTGGGTCAGAGAGATATGGATTAAGAACTGTTTCTGCTCCTTTCTGTCTGGCTGACTTTAGGAAGCTTACTTAACCTCTCCAAGCCTCAGTTTATACATCTATACAATAGAGATATTAATGTACTTGCCTCATACTGCTATTACGAAGATTTAAAAAGGTATCCTATGTGAAATGGTTAGTGAGGTGCCTGGCACATAAATGACATGCAATAATGTTGCTGCCATTATTATTATAATTATTATTGTTGTGGCTGCTAATATCATAGGTAATTTTTTAGAGACATATTTCAGAATATTAGGTATTCCCATAAAGATTGACTGACTGTTTCCTATGTTACAGAAACCACCATTTATATATGGTATTTTTCCCTTCCTTTAGAATGTATAATTTGTTCTAATCCTGACATGTTAAAGCTTCAGTGGGCCTAAAAGATTATTTAGTTATACAAATAAAGACATTTAAGAACAGATCTCTTGAGAAATTTTCCAAAGTCACACAGATTCTTGCTGCCAAAATAAGAATTTGATTCCTGGTCTCTGTTCTTTCTCCTTAAGGTTAATTAATTTATCTTAAAAATTACTGTGCATATTTGAAATATTTTAATTTCTAAAATTGTAAGCCAAATATTGAAAAATTTCCTTGGCACCACTGGTGGTTGAATACATATCTCTCCTGATTTCATTGAAATGAATTTCCCCCAGTTCAGAAACGTGAACTTTTGCCCTCTGTTATGCAAGTTCAGTTATTTTTAAGGAAAGATGACCAGACTGCAACTCTGGTAATTGTGTCAACTTCTTCAGTAATACAAAATTTAATTTATTTTGCATTTGTCATATATCTTGCCTCTGTGATATTACAGACACTTAAAAGCTTCATCCAGTAACTAGTTCAAATTAAAAACATTTCCATGCCTTCATGTAAATTGTGCTGCAACTTTGTAATTGACTAAAATTATTATCTTACTATCATAATAGTAACTCAAGAAACTTAGACAGTAAAATAGAGAAATGAATTGTTTCATGGAGGTAAGTAAAACTGGATACTTGTTCTGCCTTCATACTTTAAAGCACTGGTTCTCTGCCTGTACACCCTTAACTATGGAATAAAGTCACATACACACAAAAGCGATTGTTGATTTGTACAGTGGCTGCCTTAAAAACAAGCTGGCTTCTAACTTTAATTCAACAGAGAAAATTTTAAGCTCCAGCTGGTTAGACAACTATCCACTGGCAAATCAGAAAAAATAATTAAAAAATTTTACTTCAAGTTGGTTATTTGTAACTTAGGTTGTTTTTCCATAGAAGTAATGAGAATGATTCTTGGTCTGACAAACTTCAGGAAAAAGCCTAGTACTCCACAGATACCTCTAATATTGTCCTTATATTAATGTGGTCAGTGTGAGTCATATTTTCCCTATGGAAAATGAATTTACTTCTGAAGAGTTACATTCTTTATGAGGGACGTAAGTGATGGGATTCAGAATTTCCCAATGTTTACTTGCTTATTTTGGCTATCCACTCATCTGTTGTTGGCAAGTTGAAACCATCAGTAGTTAAGACATTATCTCAGATTTAAAAAGTTGAACATTTTGGTTTATATCTTTTAATTATAAGAATGGAATTCAAAGGATTGTATTTTCTGAGTATGTTATTGCTCTAAATTCGAATTCCACATCTTTTATTCAGTAATAATAAAGTGGGTTATAATGGAAGCAATGAAGGACCTAGAATGAACATTATTTCTTCAATGTTTGTAGAAGAGATAAACAAAGGAATGCAGGGTAGGGATAGAGAGGAATGGAAGGATTATGATCAATTTCCTTCTTTCACAACATAATGTAAATGTATTGGGACCTTCTCTGAGACTACAGCTTGAAGGTAAAGTAGAAGTGTGAGGTCACTGAATGAAGTTTAGAGAGGAAAAGTTATTGACCCCAGAGAGTAGTGGTGCCCTGAGACCCTTAATTAATCACGTATCTTTATCGTACTTGTGTCAGTTTCTGCCTCTACCCTTCTTTCTGCTACTGATATTACTCCTGCCACTACTTCTGTCTCTTCTTTACCTCCATGGCTGGGTTCAGCTCAAATAGGGGCAAGCAGGGAGAAAGACCTTTCCTTTCTAAGGTAAATTATGTTGACATTAGAGAAGGCCTTTTAAAAAAATGTCTTTAATTCACCCACATGAACTTCTTTAGAGTTTTCTTGGTTAAACTTGGTCTTTTGCATTTCCATGTCAAGTTTAGAATCAACTGGTCAATTTCTTTCAAATATCTGGTAGGATTTTGACTGATAAAGCACTGAATCTATAGTTCAGTTTTAAGAGATAATTGATATGTCTGCAACAGTTTATCTTAATAATGTGTTCTATATTCCTGGTAATTCCTATCAGTTGATGACCCTTCTCACTCCTCCCACTCCAGTCCATAAAAGAGTGAGCTATTCCATGCTCATTATTTCAGATCATCAACACCAAAACAGAACAGAAATCAAAGTTGTCAATTTTTGGTTTTGGAACTCATGACAGAGCTAACAGTCTTGAGAGAAAAGGAATTTAAATCACAAGAAACTAGGTTTTTTCAAGTTCTCAACGTTAAAGGACTCAAAGCAAGCATAAAGTCTATGCAAAAAAACAGTCTTTGGAGTAAATAGATGAAGAGCCAGATGGTCTCACATCCAGTCTAGATAAAGATTTCATGGGTGGTGCAAGAAAAAGGCAGAGAAGAGTGAAAGGGCTCTGACGTGATGAATCCTTGAGAAGGGAATATGTGCTCAGCTCCTCCCAGGCCAAATCCCAGAGTGCGGGTGAACCAATAGAACCCCGGGAGATTTGCAATTAAAAAGACAACGTGACTTGTGCATATCTTTCTGGGTGGAACTCTGAGAAGTAGCCAGCCTTATAGAGTTCCCAATACTTAGCTTATCAGAGGAGCAGAAAGAAAGGGATTTCTAGGCAGATGGGCCTGAGGCACTGCAGAATCCTTGAGCCCCTCCTGGTGAGGGTGAATTTAAAAGCCCTCTCATTCCTCATCCTCTGAGAGGAGACTGGAAATAGAAGATTCCAGACCTGCAAGTCCTCGGTTGTAAGCCGAAAGCGTGTTTGTGTTGAGACCCCCCTAAAGAGGCTGAGAATAGTGGTTTGAAATAGAACTTAGTTCAGACTTAGAAAAATAAGAAAATTTACATGAGTTTAAAATACTTTAACAATTTTAAATTTTATTAAATTTTACTTAACTAAAATTTATTTTGGGGCCTAATATTTATACATAATTATTCCACATATTCTTGGCTAAGACAGAAATTTCTTGTTCTTGAATGGGAATATAATACAGTAAGCATGTCAACTTGTCCCAAATTAATTTATTAATTTGGAAAAAGTCAAATTATCTCTACCCTATAGCTTATGACAGAATGCATTCAAAATGTGTTATAGAGTTAAAATGATAACACTATACAGTTATTAGAAAATGTGGGATGTATTTATCTGATTTTGAGTATGCTTTTCAAAACTTAAAAAGAAAATGGAAAGAAAAAATTGATGGGCATTTGACTAAGAAATCTAAAAATTCATAACATAAAAGTTAAATCTAAAATATTATTGACATAAAAATAAAATTCACCATATGTAAAACTAAAAGCAAAGAACCACCTGAAAATATTTATAACATATATCTAACAAGAAAATGATAAAACTCATTTTAATTAAAATGCAAATTTAGTGTCACAGCCTTTTCAATACCAAATTGGAAAAGGCAAGAAATAGATTAATACTAGATATTGAGGTTTGTAAACGTGCAATCTCACGGAGTAGTGATGATAGATAATAAAAATATTTCTGATAATCAATTTGGAAACGGGTATCAAATGCCTTTAAAATATTTACTTCATTGATTAATTCAATATTCTAGGAATATAGCTTAAGAAAATAGAAGTACACATCAGACTGTAGTATTATGTGATAGAAAAAGCAGCAGTAACTTAAATACCCAACAATAGGGGATTAGTTGAATATTTTATAGTGTATAGTAACAGATTCTACACTGCTGTGTAAAAAATCACATTTTATATAATCAGTAATGTGGGAAAATTCTCACAAAATATGTGGATGATTAAAAAGAATATGGTGATGTTGATATATGATAGAGCATATGATCCCAATTTATAAAATTAAATGTAGAGAAGCTCTTTTACCTGACCTCTACTTAACAGAAGCATCAGATGTTCCCTCTTCCGTTTGTAACTTATCTTTACTGATGTCAATACTTATGGAGAGCTGGCACCTCCCTAGGATAGCCACATTTTTATTCCACCTGTTGATTTATATATAGATTTGGAGTCAGATGTGTTTTTATATCTTAATATCATTTTCCTTGGTCCTATAATTACAAAGCCTAATTACAGATTAAAATGTCTAGTAAACTATGAGTGCTAAAACAGAGTAATTGTTTATGTTAAATAAGTAGAATTCTTTGGGAAAAGTCAATTAATTTTGAGTAGGTAAGAGGATTTGCTCAAATTATGCGTGGACAAGAGAACTGTGCAACACTGGGGGAAATGATTAAATTCTAGAATTCTACACTGAGATTTGTTTATGTCTTTATATTATTGTTCCCATTTTAAGAAAACCAATCTAGAAATCATTTATGGTTCATTAGGAAGATGATTTATGTTATAAAGATGACCTGGAGCTCCCATCAGAAGACCTGTGGTCAGAAAAAAAGCTTGGTTCTACATGAAAAGATTAGTGAAGAAACACTTATTAATTAAATTAAACTTACATATCATGTATGTATAATTTTTAAAGGTTCTGCACCTTATAAAACCTTTTCCTGATTAACCAAAGACTGTTGGCTATCAGATAGAAGGGATTCTACTGCACATGTGTGTATAGAAAAAATATTGGGAGTCTTAACACCAAAATGTTTTAGTAGTTGTCTCTTGATAGCTATCATGATTTGTTTTTTCTTCAAACATTTATTTTTCAATTTTCCTAGAGTGAAAATGAATTACTTTGATCACAATTTAAAGTTATCTGAAACAAAAAAGGACCTCTCCAACCCCTCCCCCCAAAAAGGTATTGGGCTTTTTGCCTAAATATGGGGTCACTGCCATTGTGGTTCCAATGTGGTGTGAGCTTGAGATGTTTGCTTCCATACCATTGGAATCTCCACCTATTCTGTGTTCTGATAGACACAGCTAAAGGTGAGACAATGCACCTTGAGTTTTTTTAAGTCTAACAACTACACGAAGCTCATGATGAAAACAAGCATCCATTACAGCAGGCAAATTGCACTTAGTGTCCAACAAATGTTCAGAACCAGGGTGTGAACGATCATCCTTGTGAAGAATTGACATCTTGCAGGACAGGTACTTCCAGACCCTGCCCCAGCCCTCCAGGTATGCTTGGTTGGCAGCTTATTACAAGCAGGTCATACACTAACTTATACCATGTGTTAGTTAGTTAGTTATAAGTTAGTTATACACTAACTTATACCACATATACACCATGTGTTTGTCATTCAGCATATAAATATCGGTCCTTTGCCCAGCACATAATAACTCTGTAAATAGTAAGTTTTCCTTTAGAAGATTATGGGAGGGGTGCATGTGATAACAATAAATTTTGTTTAGATGATAAACTACATGACACTGGTTTTTATGTCTGTTTTCTGTATAACTTCTGTGGACTAAACACTGAATCATGTTGGAACTAAATGCTATTTAATGTGCTAGTGAAGTGTCTTCCATTTTGCATGAGTGTTTTCTGTCCATGGTGTAACATTGTGATGGCATACTCTTTCAAATTATATTTATATTCCCAGACCCTATTCCCTAATTTGCTTTTCTTTTCTAATGCCTTTTCTTCCCCTCTGAAGTCCATAGTATTTTAAAAAATACATATTCCTTGAGAAGATATTGAGCTTTTGCTTAGGGTCATACATAAAAGTGTTTGATTTAAATAATCACGGGAGTTAAATTGCATCTGCCAGGGAGTTCTACATTTCTGGCAGTTACAGGCTGCCTTTATTCAGTTTAATGATGAAGATTTGACTTCGTTGGATTTTTTCTTCTTAGTAAAATGAATGGCGCATCTTTCTTTAATTGTGATCCTCGTCAACCATTTGGCCCAGTAATGGTATGCAAATTAAACTCTTTAAAAATTAATGCTAACATTTATTAAATAATGCATCATACAAAAAGGTAATTTGAAATTCCAAGTTAGACTCCCTATCTGCTCATGAGAAAGTATTTTTTGTGCCATCTTCCTAAAACATCTTTATAGTCTTTCTAAATATCTTGAATGTTTTTCCAGTATTTTGCAAAATTATCACCATGGAGACTGTTCATGTAGACAGACTCTTTATGCTTTTCAATTTTGATTGGTATAAACTCAGATTTTGAATTTATATCACTGCTCTGACTTTCTAAACTTAAAAGGTGCTTATAGATGTTTCTTTACCACAATTTAAAGACAAGTCTAATTAAGGGGTACGTAAACTTAATTGTACAAGCTTACCTTCGCTTTTGATTCTCAAATCAGAGTGTATATCATATGCTTGGGAATTCTCTGGCAGTCCAGTGGTTAGGACTTGGTGCTCTCACTGCCGAGGGCCCAGGTTCATTCCCTGATCAGGGAACTAAAATCCTACAAGCCGGGCTGTGCAGTCAAAAACAAACAAAAAAAGAATGTATATCACATTGTCAGTTGGACAATTGTAAACCTTATGTAACATCCCCACCCAGACAGCAGTGAACACTAGCGTTCAGCCTTGTACATTAGTGATTTTGTAAATTTGATTTGGGAATTTTAAATGATATTGTGACTATAATCGGCATAATCTGAGAAGAATGAAACTTCTCAGAGGCAGGTTTAGTATAGTGTTAAGAACAAGAGTGGTAGAGTGTGACTGCTGGGTTTGAATGAATGCCAGTCCTATCAGGTATGAGCTTTACTATCTCAGACAAATTCCTTAACCTTCCTGGGTCTCAGTTTCTTCATCTATGAAAATGACATCAATAATAGTAGCTATCTCATAGAGTTGTTATGAGAACTATGAAACACTAATAAAGTACCAATCCATAGCGAGGCCACAACAACTATTAATGCATTATTATTATCTTGAACATTTTTCCCTTCACTGAGAAAACTTCAGCAATATTACTTAAGTGAATCTTCAAAGGATTTGACAATAATTTTGATTTGATTTGCTAACCTAAGAGCAAGAGTCAAACATCTCTTTACTTTGTATTATCTATAGAAATAGAATTTGGGAAAGAATGTAAAATTCTTCATTGCAGACAGCTGTTTCTTCCATTCGATGTGAATTACTAAAAAAGAGAGATTTCTCATGCATGTTTTTATTTCAACAAACATGCATTTAACACCAGCTCTCAATATATGCAAGGCTTTGCGCTGACACTAGGCAGGGAAACATAGTAAGAGGAGATAGGGTCCTTATCCCCACAGTTATCCGGTAGTTAGCAATGGCCATCCTAATACATCAACAGTTAATCATAAGATTAAAAAAAACCCAGATATTTCAAGAAGTTATAATAATGAAAAAAGTCACCATAAGACAGCATATAATTAAACATCTAAAAGATGATATAAACAATAAATGTGTTTGCTTATTTTATATTTAATAATAACCTTCTTGTTTCATAAACATTCCATGCTAAGCATTTAGATAGGAGTAAAGTGGTTGGGTTGGTCTACGAGGGCTTCATGAAGGAGGTGGACCTTGGGAACATTTTGAAGATTGAGTTCCAGGCAGGCTTCATCTCTTAGACTGTCCCATAAGTGTTAATAAGTGATCTACATGTTAATTCGGAGATGGGTATAGCTTAAGGGCTCAACAGTTGCCATCATGCTTAATTACTGTTCACATCCACCCTGCAGTAAGCTTACTGAGCTTTCATCAAGAAGCAGGTGGAATTAGTAGTAGAAGATAGATCACAAGCTTGATCGTTTCAATAGTTCTATGTTTATTGAGGACCCAGTCAATCTCCCCCCACCCCCAAAATTCAATATATATCCCAGGCACTAGGGAGAAAGAAATGGATTCATTGTTGGTTCCTGGCCTCCAGCTGCTCACAGAACATGTAACAAGTATTTGTTCTGCTTTATAATACATGCAAAGATAAGAGTAAGCCAGAGGTGTGATGAATGGGGAGTGGGTGGGAGTGTATGTGTCAGGGAAAGCTTCAGAGAAGAGCCAGGGTTTTTCATTCTCTGCATTCCTGAATAGAAGCCAAATAAAAGTTTTAATTTGGGGTCAATTCAGAGTGCTTCACAGCTTTTTCCTTTCCACTGAATCTAAAGCTATGATCAGTGAATAAAAATTGCAAAGATAAGTATCAATCAACCAGGAGTCTGGGGGACAGTCAATCTTTTTGATTGACACTTTGGTGTCCTTAGAGTTTGTTTCAAAAATGGATTTGGAAGATACTCTAAATCACAAATAATTAATAATGGATGTAAGCACAAACTGGTTCCCCTTACACTTAGGATACATTTTTTTCAATTGCTCATTTATTCTTTTATTTATTCAGTCATTCATGTATGTGCCAGACAGGCTCTGTACAAAATTTTTTGGCTGATTTGGGAACAAACAAGTACAATTTATTTCTTCATGGATTCTTTTTTTTTTTTTTTTCAAATTTAGGATGATTTTATTTACAAAACAGGTTCTTTTGTTTTACAAAAATTACAAAATATGACAAAAATAGAAATAGCTTCTTGGACTGTTGGGAACTACTTCTAAGCAACCAATGAGTTAAAACACCGATGGTCTTCTTCTTTTGAAGAGCGATGACTGCAACGCTCAGCCGCGCTTTATGTCTCGCCAGAGCCCCGCGACTGTGGGCTGCCTCTGGCGGGAGGGCCGGTGAGGCCAGAGTCTGGAGCAGCAAGATCTTCTCGTTGACGCAGAACCTGTACAGCACCAGCATCAATTTCTCCCCACAGCGGGACACTTGGCGCTCCATGGCCAGGCGGAAGTCCTCCTTCACGCCCTTGGTGATGCCCCGGGTGACCGTGTGGTGCTTGCTTAGCACTCCATGATTGGGCTGTAGTTCCAGATGGATCTTCCCACCTTCCTGAGTTCTCAGGTAGGCGAATTCCTCCAGCACGTTGATATTTGTAACATAATTGAAAAAATTCTCATATTGGAAGTTTCCTTGCTGGCAAATCTTATTGACGGCTTTCAAGAAAAGGGGGTCTCTCCCCATGGCCACTCCTGCTGAAGCAGCACGATCACATGCCCCGGCACCATGTCGTCTCTGCTGTCTGAGAAGGCTCTAAGCTTAGAACAACCTAACATTAAGTGCAGGCAATAGGGCATGATAGCCTTGCTGGTACAAGGCAGAAGCTTCAGATATGAACCTTTTCTAAACTTGGGCTTTATTTTTGAGGGTTCTTCCTATGACTTGCCTCCGTCCTGGATGGGGAGGTCCATGTAGCACATCAAATCAAGGACTTGGGGCTTCCCTGGTGGTGCAGTGGTTGAGATTCTGCCTGCCAATGCAGGGGACACGGGTTCGAGCCCTGGTCTGGGAAGATCCCACATGCCGCGGAGCAACTAGGCCCGTGAGCCACAACTACTGAGCCTGTGCGTCTGGAGCTTGCGCTCCGCAACAAGAGAGGCCGTAAGAGTGAGAGGCCTGTGCACCGCGATGAAGAGTGGCCCCCGCTTGCCGCAACTAGAGAAAGTCCTGGCACAGAAACGAAGACCCAACACAGCCAAAACTAAATCAATCAATCAATCAAGGACTTTCTCACAGGTCATTCTGTACTTCCCCAAGGCCAAGTGGAAGGTCGCCAGCTGGATGAGTGCCCTCTGATGCTCCAAGGTCCCCTGTCCCGAGATCTGTGGCTGAGGAAGTGGTCCCTGGAGAGCTGCCAAGTGGTGCAGGCTCGCTATGGCCTTTTTATATTGACCCTGATAGATGATCATATCATTGAGGGAGATTCTCAACCAAAGCCAAGTATCCGTCTTCCACGCCAAACAAATTCTTGTAAATTCCTTGTCAAGGAATTCCAGGGAATAGAGCAGCTCCCAGCTCTCTGGCCAGCTTAAAGCTTTCCAACACCTCGATTGAGTTAGCAAGTTCTGCCTTATTGACAGCAATGTGACGATTCCTTCCTTTTGCTGAACAGTCTTCATCGTCCGAACTCATGGGTTTTTCTCTCCTCTCAGCTAGTTTCCTCTTTTTATGTATGTGTTTATTGCGATCAATTTCTACATCACCATATACATTTGATATGTCTTCCAGAAGAACCAGTGGAACTTGGCTAGGGGCATTAGGACCTTGGAACAGAGACTGCTGTATGCTGTTGACATACTGAAATGCATTCTTAAAGAAGACCAACATAGCGGAATAAACCACTTTGGTTTTTATATTTCGCATGAGCTTCGTCATCAAAGTTGTTCATGTATCTGCAGAGATCCTTCATTCTATGCAAAATATCACCATAGCTTCGTCTTCCTTTATACATCTGCCAGTCACATCTCATTCCAACAACATTCAAAATCTTAAACAACCTCTCCCAAGGGTCCACGATCTGGGATGATTTTTCAGTCAGCCCCTCTATTATGTACTTCTGAGAGCTACGTTTGTTCGGTGACATTAAATCAGACGTTTCTTGGGCACCTTGATGCTGACTCTCTATTTGAGTAGATCTAGTGACATAATTGATATTAAATTCAGCTGCTTTGTTCAAGTACTTATACACCAAATTGGCAGACAGCAGAATGTCATGGTTGTTAATTATTAGAGGAAGGACATCACACACAAATAATTTTCTAAAACAGTTAACAGGAGATTCTTGCTCTTCAATAGTTTCAGCCTCCAACAGTGCCTCCCCAAGGCTAACTCCATGCTGTACCACTGTTTCAGGGAATCGTCTCAAAAGTAGAAGCAACATTTCTGATCGTTCCAAAGTGTTGAAGCATTGTTCCGTAACCTGTAGTAACATTTCACACTGGACCCGACCAGGAAGAGTTTCAAATAAACCTGTATGTTGAAGTCGGCGGGGTAGAGGCTGCAGGCCGTGATCAGCCAAGCCTTGGCAGCCCGTAGGTCCTGCTGCACCAGCTCGCGGGCTCGCTGCACCAGGAGCTCGCAGTCGCCCTGGGCCGACATGACGCAGGAGGCCTCTTTTTTAATAACTTATTTTTGGCTGCTTTGGGTCTTCGTTGCTGCGCGCAGGCTTTCTCTAGTTGCGGTGAGTGGGGGCTACTCTTCGTTGCGGTGTGCGGGCTTCTCATTGCGGTGGCTTCTCTTTGTTGCGGAGCACGGGCTCTAGGTGTGCGGGCTTCAGTAGTTGTGACTCATGGGCTCTAGAGCGCAGGCTCAGTAGTTGTGGCGCACAGGCTTAGCTGCTCTGCGGCACGTGGGATCTTCCCAGACCAGGGCTCGAACCGTGTCCCCTGCATTGGCAGGCAGATTCTTAACCACTGCACCACCAGGGAAGTCCTCTTCATGGATTCTTAAAATCTAGCATTTTATACTTAGCTGTCTTACAGAGCTGTCAAAGTCCATTAGTTGGTAAGAATAATTATCCAACAGATAAGGAACTCGTCCATTGCAGTGTGGTCTTAGATTCAGAGCCAGCCTAAAATAAGGGAAACTTTCAAGTACTATCTAATTCATTAAATACGGAATCAATTCAAAAAAACATAGCAAAATAAACAAGATACAGGTTCGTAAACTTAAAAACAGCACAGTCTAAACTCAAATGATGAATAGGACGTTTATTAGAATATTTCATTGAGATGAAGTCATTATAATTTTTAGTGATAGTTAAGAAACTGGGAGGTTTCTGAAAATGCTACTATTACCACTCATACCACTAATAATGACTGCCAAGTGCTTTATATTTTTTTAAAAGATTTTTTTTGATGTGGACCATTTTTAAAGTCTTTATTGAATCTGTTACAATATTGTTTCTGTTCTTTTTTTTTTTTTGGCCACAAGGCATGTGGGATCCTAGCTCCCCGACCAGGGATCGAACCCACAACCCCTGCATTGGAAGGCAAAGTCCCAACCACTGGACTGCCAAGGAAGTCCCCAAGTGCTTTAAATTTAAGGTATACTTTTTCCTCACAGCAGGTGCATAAGTACGTACAATCATCTCTATTTGCAAAGGAGGAAACTGAGGCTGAGAAATGTTGAGTGATTTGCCTTCTGTCAGGAAGGAGTTAAGTGGTAGAGCCTGTACTGTATTTGATCTCTACTCAGTCTGTCAGAATTCTGTCTAATAGAAAAGTGATATTTCAAGATGGTCATTAATGAAAGAATTACAATTGTTTAGCTTTTATGCACTGAATTTTAATCATAATATCTGGAGAGTCTTTCCAGAAGGCTGCTTTTTCCCTCTATTATCAAGGTCTTGGTAGCTCCAGTGCTGGCGATCATGGAAGGTATCTAAGTATAACTCATAGAAACTACAAAAATGTTTTGTATTTTACTGGAATCAACACATAAAACACTGGAGCAGGGACATATGTGATATGTATATTACATAAAGGAAAAGTATAAATTAGTGCTAGGGGCAGCACGGGTAGTGATTACATAATCCCTACCATTTTAGGCAGGCGAGGCCCTCTGGAATAGGTCTTATCTCAGAGCCTGACTGAATGATGGGCAGGAGATAGCTGGCAGAGGTGGGCAAGGGTGTTATTTTTGGCAGCAGCTAGGACTTGAAGGTGGGAGTTAGTAAAGGGCTTTGAAAAACATGTTTAAAAGAGCAAAAGGGATTAGTAGGGGTAGTTAATCACATCTGGAAAAGACAGGGAAAGTGTGAATTTTGCGTCTCCTAAATGAAACATGTTGAAGTAGAAGAAAGCTATTTTTTTCTTTGATATTAATATGTGGGTGGGATTCTAGCATAAATGCCCCAAGAAGCACTAGATTCATGACACGACAGATATTTTATAGGACTTTAACTGGTTTAAGTACAGTTAAAAATAAAGATGGCCTGACCAGTTGTTGAGGGCTGGGCATGGGAGTGTAAATGGTAGAACTATTTTATTAATAAAAATAGTCATATTCAACTGTCCACAGAAAACAGAGCCTGAGTCAAGGATTGAGAGGTGATGCTTTATTTGTGGGGTACAATTTTCAGGGTAGTGAAAGTGAGAAAGGGGGAAGTGACGTTGCTAAGGACGGGAAGCAACAGTAGGTGAAGTGTTACCTCGCTGGCTTCTGCTTTAGGATAAACCTCAAAGAGACAAAGACAGTGGCTTGCGAGGTGCATCCACTTGGTCACTTGGTATCTCTGATCAGACAACTTGGTGAAAGTGCCTTAGAACAGTAGGTGGGAGGAAAAGAGGGAGACAGACTTTATCTGACTGATATCTGCATCTCCTCTCTCTTCTTTCTTATTGGTCAAATTCCTTCCATTAAAACACCCACCCCAACCAACATACTTACCCATTAGACAGCTGCTCAGAACCTAGATTTTATGCTCCTCAGTGTGCTGTTACATTAAAGTCTGGAAGTGGTGAGGAAAACCACAGATTCCAGGTTTGTGTCTGGTCAGATTGGTTGGCTCTAGACAAGGGATCACCAGAGCATAAGCTGAGTTGCATGGTTGTGACTGTGTCAGAGCAAGGGGCTGAGCCTCAGAAGAATCTGAGGAGGTGCAAAGAGATAACACATTTATTTCCGCTTATTATATGCCAAGCACTACACTAGAACTTTGCATGCCTTCAATCTATTACTATTCCCATTGTACAGTGAGGTATTCAAACATTAGAGAAGTAGTTTTGTCTTCAGATTTGAAATCGAGCAGTTCTTATTAACCTATTGGAGGGCAATTTGTTTTTTTACCTTCTCTCCCCTCCTCCTTCCCTTCTCTCCCCCTCCCCCTTCCCTTCTCTCCTTCCCCTCTCTTCCTTCTCTTTCTCCCTCCCTTTCTCCCTCCCTCCCTTCCTTCTTTCCTTCCTTCCCTTCTTCTTTCCTTCCTTTCTCTCCCCATCTTTCTATCCTCCCTCCATCCCTCTTGAATCACAGAAGGTGAAGATGATACAGGAGAATGAACTAATTTAGCATGTTCCCTAAACATGATTTTGTTCAGTGAAAGCAACTGTCTGTGTGGAGTACTTTTGGAAGGAATGTGACATGCTACAACGCATCATGGAAAACCCACTTCTGGGTGCCTGGTTTACAACAAGGCTAAAGAAATGCTGCAGAGATCCTGCAGAAATCAATATTGTTTTTATGCCACTAAATATTCCCCCCATTCTCAAAGCTAAGATACCTGGTTTCCCGGAAATATTCAAAGACTTCAATACATGATTTCCCAAAGCCTGTGTGGATTTGAAAGCACTGACTGTTTAAGGGAGCATTGACTGTGCTGTGTATCTGCATGATGCTGGGCTCTATATGAACAGAGCACCTTGACTTATAAAACATATTCAAAGCAGTGAGTTTAATATACAAGTGATAAAGCCTATGTATACTCCTCTATACTCTTCTATATTTCATGGATAGTATACAGCAGGTCTGGTATATAGCAAACTATAAACTGCATTTAGATTAGGAATCAGTGAAGAAGGAAGAGCACTTTCCCTCTGTTTATTTGAGAAGATGAGTTTAGGATTCTTGATAGAAATGTAAATTTTAAACATTTTCAATGACAGGAGGAAAGAAATTGATCAGCTGTGAGCTGGCACTTACTCCCAGCATTCAATCAGGAGGCATGGAGGAAATCGGTATGAACTCACATATCAGAACCTATACTGTCTCAAGCCTTGACTCTTCTCTTTGTACAGTGAGCAGCCAACTATTTTGACCATTACTATGGAAAATCTGGGAGATGATAGCTTTGGAAACTCTGGAAAAAAATCAGGAAGAGGGCTTCCCTGGTGGCGCAGTGGTTGAGAGTCCACCTGCCGATGCAGGGGACGCGGGTTCGTGCCCCGGTCTGGGAAGATCCCACATGCCGCGGAGCGGCTGGGCCCGTGAGCCATGGCCGCTGGGCCTGCGCGTCCGGAGCCTGTGCTCTGCAACGGGAGAGGCCACAACAGTGAGAGGCCCGCGTACCGAAAAAAGAAAAAAATTAAATCCTTCTTTACACTAAGGTCTATTTTGAGGTTATCTATTCTATATCACTGATCTGTCAATCCTATGCCAGTTACATAATATTTTAATTTTATTACATAATTGTTGGAAGCAACCCTCTTTTTCTCTCATTTTTCACAATTGCATTTGTTACTATTTTTAAACTTTAATTCGGGATGAAATATAGAGGAATTTTCTAAAGGCTTCTCTCAATAAAAATCTCATTGAAATGGTCAAATCTGTTAATTAATTTGGGAAAAAAATGACATTTTCCCCAATGATATTAATTTCTTGTAATATTGTATTATTGCCAGTGAATAGTGCTTGTGAAATAGTTTCTTTTTTTGAATTAATGGGCAGAAGACCTAAATAGACATTTCTCCAAAGAAGATATACAGACTGCCAGAAAACACATGAAAGAATGCTCAACTTCATTAATCATTAGAGAAATGCAAATCAAAACTACAATGAGATATCATCTCACACCAGTCAGAATGGCCATCATCAAAAAATCTAGAAACAATAAATGCTGGAGAGGGTGTGGAGAAAAGGGAACCCTCTTGCACTGTTGGTGGGAACGTAAATTGATACAGCCACTGTGGAGAACAGTATGGAGGTTCCTTAAAAAACTACAAATAGAACTACCGTATGACCCAGCAATCCCACTACTGGGCATATACCCTGAGAAAACCATAATTCAAAAAGAGGCATGTACCAAAATGTTCATTGCAGCTCTATTTACAATAGCCCAGAGATGGAAACAACCTAAGTGCCCATCGTCGGATGAATGGATAAAGGAGATGTGGCACACATATACAACGGAATATTACTCAGCCATAAAAAGAAACGAAATTGAGCTATTTGTAATGAGGTGGATAGACCTAGAGTCTGTCATACAGAGTGAAGTCAGAAAGAGAAAGACAAATACCGTATGCTAACACATATATATGGAATTTAAGAAAAAAAAATGTCATGAAGAACCTAGGGGTAAGACAGGAATAAAGACACAGACCTACTAGAGAATGGACTTGAGGATATGGGGAGGGGGAAGGGTAAGCTATGAGAAAGCGAGAGAGAGGCATGGACATATATACACTACCAAACGTAAGGTAGATAGCTAGTGGGAAGAGCCGCATAGCACAGGGAGATCAGCTCAGTGCTTTGTGACCGCCTGGAGGGGTGGGATAGGGAGGGTGGGAGGGAGGGAGACATAAGAGGGAAGAGATGGGAACATATGTATAACTGATTCACTTTGTTATAAAGCAGAAACTAACACACCATTGTAAAGCAATTACACTCCAATAAAGATGTAAAAAAAAAAAAAAGATCATCTTTGTACCTTCAAAATGATTAATTTTGTAAATGCACCAAAGGTATTTGAAAGGGAAATATTTGCACTGGTACAACCATGTCATTTTTATTTTTTGAATTTTCTATATTCCTATTTTAAGCTGTGGTATTATTTAAAAAATCTGAACATTTCAAGAAGCATATAGAATAGTACCATAAACATCCTTTTTTTTTTTTTCTAACACCCAGCTTCAATAACTACCAACTCACAGCTGGTTTTGTTTCATCCTTACCTCAATATGTACCCCATTTCTGGATTCTTTTTAAGTAAATCCTAGACATTACAAAATGTTATTTATAATGATTTCAGTGTATATGTCTAAAACGTAGGACTCTGAAAACATAATATTAGTATTTCAACTAAATAAAACTAGCAATAATTATTCAATATCAAATATCCCCCAGTCAGTGTTCAAATTTCCAATTGCCTCATAATTTTTTTTTTTTTAACAGTTTGCTGGATTCAAGCATTGTGACTGGATTTTGTGCTTCCCCCACTTATTTTAAGCTATACATTCCTCCTTCATATCTTGGTATTTTTTTCCTCTCAATTTGTTTGTTGAAGAAATCAAATTGTTTGTTTATAGTTTCCCACAGTCTGTACTTTGCTGATTGCATCCCTGTGGTCTGGTTTAAAATGTTTCTCTGTCCTCTATTTCCTGTGATTTGGTAATTAGATAGAAATGCTTGATCAGATTCAGGTTCAGTTTCTCTTTGCAAGCAGAACTGTTTCACTGGTGGTGGTAAGTTCTTCCATCAGAAGGCACTAGTGCCTGGTTGCTGCTTTCTGTGATGTTAGTGGTCTTTAATCATTGCCCAGCTCCATTCATTAGGAGTTGCAAAACAGTAATATTTTTACTTTATTCTACATATTTATTTTTAAAATTTTATTTACTATATTTTTATCTTATTTTATCTTTACTTATTAATTTACTTCTCATGTAAAGAAAATTTCCCTCATCATCTTTTTGGTTACTTTGAGGTAAAATTCATGTAGAAAAAATGATAAATAGTTAAGTCTTTTCATTTATTTACTGTGTCACTATTTTTGGTCAATTTGGAATGTGAAAGGTTGAATGAGACTTCAATGTCTCTAAAGATGGTATTTCTATCCACTTTTTCTCAGTGATATATAGTGAATATTATCTCACTACACGTCTACTGAACTTATTTTTCAGTGAGTGCATTTTATTCCATAGTATGGATTTACTATGCTATGTCTTACCAATCTGATATTGATGAACAAGTTGTTATTCTTGTAAATTACATAATAAATAGGCTTGTGTAACCGTACCTGTGTGAGTGCTTCCTAAAAATGGAAATGCTTTCTAAGAGTATACGTGTTTTAGATGTTTTTAAGTGCTGACAAATTGTTTTCCAAAGCAGCAGTATTGCTGGTATTGCTTAAGTGTGAGTGTGCTTTTTACCTCACACTCTTGCCAATGCTATGTTATCCATTCTTTTAAAATGTTTGCCGATTTGATATGGAAAAATGGTGACTGATTATTGTTCAGTGTGCGTTTTCCTGGTTAGTAGTGTGGTCAAAGATTTTTAAAATTTGCTTCATTGCATTTATATTTCTTTGAATCGTCAGTTGAATATCCTTTGCCTTTATATTTTCATAGGTATTTTATTATCAAGTTGGCTGAAATTTGGTTTGTGGCTACCCACCAAATGTAAGATTAACCTGAAAGTGTGATCAAGGATTTGGTTACTATAAGATAGTAGAGAGTTTGAAATTGGCATAATTTGGTAAGACTGTGAAGGGCAAATATTTTCTATAAGGGCATAGACTTATGTTTTGATGAACAACCAAAAGAAAGAAAAGGTTTCTTTTGTGAAAACTCAGGAGCCTTCCTTGGGGTACATAGAAATGTAGGTAATTTTCTCTTATTTCCCTTGAAATAAGAGAAATTTTCTCTTATTTCCCTTGAAAAAGACAGCACAAAAGAAGGTCAATCTGGCATATGTGGTTAGCACCAATATTTTCCATGGGTAAAAGTTCTGAATTTGAGGCTTTTAGCCCCATGGTCATTTCCTAGAATGTAGGAGTAGCAAAAGCATGGCATGTGTGCCAATACTGCTCTATCCTGCTCCCACGACAGACATCACTAGTCAATTCTGGCAGTCTTTCTTCTTGAACTTACATATATTATCATAGTTCTTTGTAACATACTTCCCTAGGCTCATCTTTAATCAATGTGCATAGGCAATCAAAATGAAATTGATTTATGTCCCTGTCATATACCCAGGCTCATTAGAATTTAAGGTCCAATAGAGATGAATTTGTCTGATATGCTTCCCAGTGTTTACAAAAACACTTGGGACATACTAGACTCTCAATAAACATTTGTTGAATGAATGTACAAATAATCCCTTTAGACAGAAATTTTCCAAGGCACGTTCACATATCCTTCACACTGACAACAGAATTTTAATTTTAATTCATGGGTTATCTATCACTGAGCATTTAACTTCCTAGTCATTAGTTCTGAGGTTGAGGGAAATCTTTGCTTTTGATGTTATTTGGATGTTGGGGGTTTGCTGTAACAGATTTTTTTTTTTTTTACTTGAAAATAGAATTCTGTTGAATCATTGTGAACATAGCAATTACAGCAGAAGCATTAATGGGAAATGGCTGTATTTTCAAATACCTCCGTTGTCATCAGTATGATTAGTATCCTTTAGTTCCACTCCTTCTGAATTTACAATTAGACTTTAGATCAAACTTGACGGTAGGTATGACGGAGAATAAACTGAACTGGATGGTAAAACTTACAGCCCATTTGTCTAAGGTCAACATCTTTTCTGATTCCTGTGTGAATGTGATGTGGGGAAATGTGCTTTCAAGCTGGCTTGAGCAAGGGACAAGCATGATATCTTTCTTTTTTATTTGTCACTGAAGCTTTGGGGCTGACACAAGATGGGGTAAATCAGGAATTATGGCAACTCAGTTTGAATTTGAATTGCTTGAAAATTGTAGCTCAATTCAAAATTCAGTAAGGTGGGAATAGCAGTTCAGGTATGTGACAGTGTCAGTTTCCTCCTAAGAAGCCCCGTTACACATGGCCACTTAGTCTATATCCTCAGCTTCATTAATTTTCCAGACTCCTTGGTTACTTTCCTCATCAATCTTATTTGAAAACCAACGATGTCTCAAACAATTCATTTTCAAATCATTTCTCACAATTGTATAGAAGTTTCTAGTTTACAAAGTGGAAAGTGCACTCATTTAATTCTCCTAGGTTAAGTATTTCTATTGTTATTTGGATGCCAAAAAAAAAAAAAATCAGAGCCAGGAAGGTAGTGCCCTTTGCCACATGATCACATGGCTGTTAAGTGACACATCTGTGTTCTTTCCACTCCACGTCGAATACACTTTCCGATAAACCACGTCTGCCTGAAATCACAGAACTGTGACTATTATTTTTAAATGGGGGTACACTATGAATATTGGAAGGAAAGTTTTTCATGGCCATCTAGAAATGAATGCAAAGACTACTGCAGGAGGTGGTTAGGTATTTCCCATATGGGGGCTTTATTTTTAAATATTGCATGAATAAGTGAATGCTTCTTGTGCTTTTTTTGTTGCTAACTTAGCCACTCCCCTCTTTGTGGAAGAATTGAGGGCTAAGATTGAAGCATCTCTTCCTTACAGCTGAGCTCAATTTGCAGTTCAGATCATTTCCTTGCTAGAAGTGAAAAAAGCACTCCAATAACTTGGTGACGGGAACTGTTTGACCAGGCATGCATAGTAATCATTAGATTATTTATGCCTTCCATAACAGAATTTAATCCAAAGATTTTTACAATCCTCTGTCTTCCTAGTAATTAATCT
The DNA here is from genome assembly GCF_963455315.2 of Globicephala melas. Classification (NCBI taxonomy): domain Eukaryota; kingdom Metazoa; phylum Chordata; class Mammalia; order Artiodactyla; family Delphinidae; genus Globicephala; species Globicephala melas. The sequence goes on from NC_083330.1 coordinate 48,023,457, forward strand.
ATGAAATCAGGCAAGTATAAGTGCCTTGAATCTCTGAGAATGTGTAACGATTTTGCATTCCTTAGCCGTGGCATGATTATTTTAGTACGGATGAACTCCAGTCGTACAGAGACTGAGGCTGTCAAATATACAGAAATTTGGATTTCCAAATGGTGATCATTTAACTTTTCAGGAACCTCTCCTGGCTGTGGAATGCCTTAAAGTCTTAAAGACTGGTTTTCATTACAAGATGGGAAATACCTTTATAAATATATTTAAGAACTGTTACAACCTTCAATTTGAAATTGGTGCTCAAGAGGGAAAGCCTGGGGATTGGGAACATGTTTACTTTGGGCCTGAATAATCTGCCTGTCTATGGCAAGATGTAGTAGCATGTGTGGTTTTATAAAATCCAACTGATTCTCATTCTTTCTGAGAATTGGGTGAAGACTGTTGGGACACAGCGTTCTGGCCTGGAGAGTTTTCAAACCCTATGTGTGAAGACTCAGGTATCCTCTTATTCTGAGGAAATTCAGACGACTTAAAACAGGATAGCAGCCCTGATGATAGTATATGCTGGTGACAGTATCATAACTAAGACTAGCTAATCCTAACAGAAAACTAAAAGGATCTGGGTACTTTTATTAACTGAAAATCAATCCTTTTGTGTGATTCAATTAAAAACATCAATAAAAATCTTATTTCAAAAGTCACAAGGAGAGTCTCTACCAATACAGCACATACCATAGATAGAAAACTGCTCAGCCCCTTCTGAATCGTTGCCTGTTTTAATAAGTATTCAGAAATTATACTCAGACTTCAAAAGAAATTGTAAGGAATTGTTAGCAGGTTTATTAATGTTTTATGTTTTATTAAAAGTTTGGGTGTACATTTCACAATGAGCAACATCAAAAATCAGACTTTCTGCCTGTAATTTTGCTTCCTCCTGTCTTTCTGCCTTTGGGATTCACTCTTTTCCTTTCATCAGCTGCCATTTTCAGCAGCATGCAGTAATTTCATGGCTCATTGCTAGCGCTGAAAACCTTTGAAACCACAAATGCTAACCTACCTGGCCTGCAGCCATTTAGGAAGAGATTAATTTAGCAAACAGAAGCAAAACACTTTCTACTTCTAGCCTGTGCATAATTTCACTTCTATCTATATTTATTTTACAGTGAGCAGCGTAATGACAATTTCAGTAATTGCAACTCTATAAAAATTTGCCTACCTAGCTTATCTCACTATCACAAGACTGTGAGTCAGTCAGATTAGAAAAAGTACAGCATGTGAAACAGCACTGGTTGCCTTCCAAAAATATGGGCCTTCTATAAAAACTCAAGTGATGCTTTGCACTTGTTTGTGTTCTTATCTATTGCGCAATGGTTTCTTCCTGATGTTTTGATTGGGACGGGTGCATTCCTCTTTAATTCATGGTGATTTATGGGGGCACGCTCCTTACAAACAGACCGATGTATTTGTATTTGGAAGACTAGAAGCACCAGCCCATTTCTGCAGACTTTGTTATAAATGGCTGTTATGTTGCTGTCGAGCAATTTGAACAGAAGAGAAAGTCCATCTGGGGCAAATTTTAAGCTATCATGCTTGGAAGGATTTCAAGGACTAAATTAGCCCACAAACTGTTAGCTAAAAATAAAAGTTTTATTGTTTCTTGTCTAACTTCAAAATCCCAACATCAAAATTAACACCAATTATACGTACTGTATATTTGTATGTATAGTTTCCCCTAAGGGATCATTTGCTTCTTTTTATTCATTTTTGTAGTTATTACACACACACACACACACACACACACAATTGTTTAGCGAATAATGAAACCATGGAGAAATAATGACTTAAGCAAAATAATGTTTAAGAATTAAGGGAAAACATAATGAAAGTTGGAGACAGCTAATATACCAGAAAAATCATTTACACTATTTAACCAGTAAGAAGCATCATGAAGGAATTAAATTCAAGGGGCGAAAAGAGAATTCAGTGTGAAGCTGTTGACATCAAGTCCTGTAGCTAGAGCTTATCATTGAGGGATTTTTATATGTATGTAAAGGATAGGACAAGAATGTTGCATTGCTAAGTGATTCTTTTCTTAGATCAGCTACGGGGGGGCCTCTGTTGATAAGTGACTACAATGTATGTTGTATAAAGAGTAATTCAGAGATGGGAATCTAGGGTTGAGGGTTGCATATTATGGTTTGTTTTTCCTCAAGAAGAAAGGGATTTGGTAGTCATTGAATGACCTTGAGGTGTGGGATGGTCTCCCCAGTCCTTTGATAAAAGATCATTGCCCACATCCTAGGCTGCAAAAACAATGCTGCCAGTAAAACAGGGCGATACAATGAAAGGGAGAAAAAGGAGAACAGCCAAGCAGTATTCATAAGGCCTTTCTGTTTGAGTGCTGTAGCTTTTCCATTTTATACATACCGTATTCCCAAGTAATAGCAATTGAACATAATTTTCTCTTCCTTTACTCAGATTTGAATATTCTGTACCCTATAAAGGAAATTCTATGGCATTGAACTTGTTTATGCGCTGTTTTTATATTAGCTAATTCATTTAAGCATACAGATACACAGACGGCAGTGGGATGACTGGCCAACCCCCGCAGATGTACACCTCCAATCTGCCATCCCCAAACATTCATAAAATACGTCAACACAGCCTGGAATTCTTCCATGGTTTATGTTATACTATTGGTGCTCAGAGCATACTGGCAAAATATTTCATGTTGAAATTTGTGGTAGTAAAAAAGAAAAAGGAATTCTCTCCATGTTTTGAGGCTATTTGTAAAAGTATTCTATCAATATCCTTCACCTATAATAAGCACTTAAAGCAACACAAATTCAACATGAAAACACACGCATGTGCCAGGGTGTTGTATAATAAATAGCTGTTCATTTCTTTAAACAATTGATGGTAATTATGCTGTCTTAATGATCGTTTTTAAAATGCAGTGCATCTTTCCAGTACTGTCCAAAGAATCATAACATTGTGTGATAGAATCAAAGTAATCACAGAAACATATTCATAACCAATATTAGTTCTTCTGCAGAAATATATTTCTTTTTTAAAAAAAATAAATTTATTTATTTCTGGCTGCGTTGGGTCTTCGTTGCTGTGCGCGGGCTTTCTCTAGTTGTCGCGAGCGGGGGCTATTCTTCGTTGCGGCGCGCGGGCTTCTCATTGCTGTGGCTTCTCTTGTTGCAGAGCACGGGCTCTAGGTGCTTGGGCTTCAGTAGTTGTGGCACGCGGGCTCAGTAGTGTGGCTTGCGGGCTCTAGAGCGCAGGCTCAGTAGTTGTGGCACACGGGCTTAGTTGCTCTTCAGCATGTTGGATCTTCCCGGACTAGGGCTCGAACCCATGTCCCCTGCACTGGCAGGAGGATTCTTAACCACTGTACCACCAGGGAAGTCCCAGAAATATATTTCTAAAGCAAATAATAACTTTTGGTGAAGAGTGTTACTAGTATCATGTGACTACTAATAGTGAACATTTCACAGCCAGAAGTTGAGAATAAGAGCTTCTTTCTGGGGGAGATTGGTGAGTTAACATTTTCCCTTCCAAGGGTGGCTTTTGACTCCTCATAGAGTTGGAGGTTGCATCCCACTGAGCCCCAAATGGTGTCCAGAGGCCGTTCTTGGCCAGTCCCTCAGGACAGGCAGTGAAAGAACTGTTGTCAGGTCCTCCAGAAGACTTAGGTCTTGGGAAGCTCCACTTTATGTCATTTTTCTTCTTTTATCCCCAAACTTTTGAAGATGACAAAATTTCAAGGGTCATTTTTGTTCATTCTCAAGCGTCTGATGGTAGAAAAATGAAAGAGGTAGTGTGGAGTAGTAGAAAGTCTCAGGAGGCAGCCTGACTGCAGAGGTTGTACTGATAATCACTAAACCATCCTGCCCCTCACAGGTGGGATTTCTCTTTGATTAACCATGTCTTTGGCTCCATTCTCTGCGTTGGCTTTTTAGTGCTTTAATTGTTTGTTTGTTGCTGTTGGGTTTTTTTGGTTTGTTTGTTTGTTTTGCGGTACGCGGGCCTCTCACTGTTGTGGCCCCTCCCATTGCGGAGCACAGGCTCCGGACGCGCAGGCTCAGTGGCCATGGCTCATGGGCCCAGCCGCTCCACGGCGCATGTGGGATCTTCCTGGACCAGGGTACGAACCCGCGTCCCCTGCACCAGCAGGCGGACTCTCAACCACTGTGCCACCAGGGAAGCCCTGTTGCTGTTGTTTTTTAATCTCATTTTTACTCCCAAATATAAAACCACATTTGGGACGTCTCCTTATCATACCCATGAAGTTATTCATGAGATTTCAGGTGTGCTTTTGCATGTTCTGGTGTTGGCATCATGAAGGCAGGCAAAGCACTCCTGATGGTTTTCCTCTGTTGCTGATCACAATGGATTTGGGTAGTTGCAAAAGGACAAGTTAATGAGACTTTGTGATTTAAAAAACAGGTTATATTACATATGTATTATTTATTACTGAACACTAGTCCTTAATTTACCTTCATATTTTAGTACCCTATAGTTTTATACAAAAGACTTTTACAAAGTAGGATATTTTAAAGTTTCTGATTTCAGATATTTCCCTTTCATAGTTCCAATGCGGCCACTGTAGATGCTGCCTCTTTTCTCTCCAGTGTCTTTGATTTTTCTGGATCACTCTCTGAATAGAATCTCTAGTAGATGCTGATTTCCTTCATTTAGCTCTTTTGGTAAGTTTCTATCCAAATTACAAGTATCACCTGTATTTATAGTTCTTATAGTCTGGGGTCTGATAAGCAATAGCTAGAAGAATGTTGCCATTTTAATAGATTTTTTCACTCTTTTCAAGCTAATTATTTTTCCTCCATTTTAAAGGACCTCTTGAGTTTGGAATTGAAATAAAAAATTAGCCAATTCTTTTTCAACTTAAAATATTTCCAAGAATTGCTCAAATTGAGAAATTTTCTCTTTTTTTCCTGTTTGACTTAGAAAACTAAGGTAGAGTTGTTAATGTTTGCAAATTAAATCTTGGGCAATCTACTATAAAAGTCAAGTTTCCATTTTCCATAAGACAAAATTGTATTTCTTAGGCATGAGAAAAAAGAATGAATACGACAGAATATTTGAGGTAGCTCTTAGTCTAAAGAGAATCTCTCTTTTCAGCAATGAACTATGTGGATTTAGGCATTTGCTTTCTTAGGTCCAAACAAGAGCTACAGTGTCAGAATTTTTCCTCCTAATTATTCTTTCACAGGACATTTTTTCTCTCACCAAAAGACTCTTTTGGTCTAAGTCAGCAGAATTAACATCAGTGCCAAATTATTATAAGTTTCAGGCTTTTGGGGACACAGGTTATGCACTGTTTATAATTTTCTACATGGTTCCTAATTCTCCTTCTGCTACTACTGAATAGGTAACATTTATTATTTTACTAGAAGAATTTGTCTCCCATTGCGTAAATTTTTTGGACAGTACAAATTAAGGCAAACTATACTTAGAGTCTAAATAGTCTCTCCTCCTGTTAAGCGTATAAAATGAATACAATGAAAAAATTGCCCACTGTCACTCGGGCTTATTGAAATATTTGATTTCCTCTTTATTAATGTCTTTTATTGAATTTGATTGCCCACCTTTATTGGAATTGTGTTTCTGTTTTCATCTGGAACTATGTACCTTAATCCAAGTGTCGTATTATTTGAAGAACTGCATATAAAAACATTTTAATATATGTCATTTTAGGTATTTTGTAGTAAGTTATTATAGTGGTCATACCAATTAAAGAACACTGAATGCACTGAATGTTCTTCATTTTTCTAAATACAAGTGTTGAATGTATAGGCAAACCAATGGAGGGTGTGTGTGTGTGTGTGTGTGTGTGTGTGCTACAGAAGAGGATTTCGATATATACAAAGTATCGCCAGAAAACAGTGAAAGTATTATTTAAGTTTCCAATTTGATTATTCAATAACAGTGTGACAATCAAGGAAAACCAGCCTTTGACTGAAGAAAACAAAACAAAACAAAAACAAAAACATGGCTAGTTTTAGGCTAGAGTATATTGTCAAGACCAAGTTATAAACTTGTGAAAAACAAGAATTATAATGGAATTGCGGCTACAACCTTAAGTATAACGGTGTGAGTGTACTGCTATTATTTACTATGGTAACACACTAAAAGACAGCACTGTTTGGGCCATTATCCTCACTGCTCTCTTTTCAGTATAAATCATTATATTTATTATCTGTCTTCTTGTATAGGGGGTCATGAGAAAGGCCAATCAAAAGCTGAAGAAACCTACATTTCTAAAAGAAATTGGGCCTATTTCTAATTCTTTTTCTTTATCAAACACAAGGGAACAGAGACTTTTTTTGTGAAAAATTGTTTCATGTAAGATTAAAGTGCAGATTATTGGTGAGAAAATGACATTCACTTCTAGGCATCTTGTAGATCCCTGGGAGATATTGCCAGTTTCCCTCTGATATTTTTACCTTTCTTCCTTGGGGGATGTGTTTCCTGGCAGGTTTTGAGCAGTGGGCTCTGGAGCTTTTATTCTGTTCTTGGGACTTGTGTTATTATTGATTGATGACTAAAGCTATGGTCTTAGTGAAATAACTCCTTCTGAGTGAATTTACTTAAACGTCAGAAATAAGAGTCTTATGCAGATTTTCTTCCTTCCTTTGCAGAAATCTTACAAAATATACCTGTTTTCTCTTGCTTAAATAATTACTTAGCATATTAGCTAAAATACTTAGTCATATTTTATTTATAAAATTTCAGAAAAAGATGATCCGATTTCATTAATAATTTGATTGTATATTGCTTTTTGAATTTGTCCTCAGTCACATCAAGACCCAGGTCCCCACTGTGAACAAATGACTTTGCACAGAATGACAAGGTCTCTATATTCAACTCTCTGAAGGACAGTCAGGAGCCGGCAGCATCTGGATATAAGGTTTAGAGCACTGAGGTGCGTGGGAGATTGAAGGTTGAGAATGAATGGTGGGAATATCGTAGAAGACAGCTCAAGGGCCCCCTTTCTCTACTTCCAGGAGAAAGAAAAGTGAGTATAAAATACAGCTGAAATAATTTTGTCTGGATGGAAGCTGAATCTCACACCAAACTGCTTCTAACTCAAATAGGGTAGATAGGTGGGAGTGTGGAGATAACTTGTATAAGAAAAGAATGTTACTATTCACATAAGCAATTACTCATGACTGAGAACCCCAGTGCAGTGGGCACCCTGGAGAAACAAATTTGGAGGTACCTTTCCCACCTAACTAAAAGCAGAGCTCCTTTCACATAAATGCAACATGCTACCACCTATGGCCAATTCGTGAGTGCTGGCTAAGAATAAATTATGCCTATGACTTAGCTCATGTCCATGGATCCTGGGTCATGGACAAACAAGGAAAGAGTAAACAGGCCACATTGCAAAAAATAAGAGAGCAAATTTCACACCCTGTATCTCTTTTCTGTTAGTTTTTCTTGAGTGTACCTGTGCAGTAACAACTGTTTGCCATAGGTTAATGATGGGATTATCATTATCTAGCAAAGTTAATTTCCAATGTTTCTATTTTATAGCCAAAAGATGCATCTAGGGATATAAATGAAAATGGGTACCTGGGACACAACCATGGCTGGTTTTGAAAACAAGGATGTAATCCTAGATGGGTTTGTGAGTATTTGCTGTGTGGCCCTGAGGATTCATCACTGGCATTTTTTCCTAGGAGGTTTGGAAGGTACCTGTAAGCAGTTGTCATGAAAGTGTTACCTGACATCACAACCCCATTTTACTTGACTCAGAATGAAGGTCCATTACCAGATGCTCCAGCTCCCTTTTGATAGGTTGATCCGGATTATTTGAAATTTAAATACTGGTTGTCTAGAATGCCTTTAAACAATATCAGCACTTCGACCACATCCACAACCAATTGAATAAGAATCTCTGAGGGTGGAATCCAAGCCCTGACCCTCCCCTATCCACAAAGTAATGTGACTCCAGAGTCTGGGCCTGGCCACACTGCCATCTAGTCAGCCACCAACAAACAGAAGATCATAACTCTGCTACTGTGCTTTACCCCCTAGCTCCCAGCCACCACACACATTTGCAACAGTCTTTTCTCTCTGGGCCTTTGCATATATTATTCTTGTTGTCTCTAATGGTGGCTTCCTGCCATATGTACCCTCTCTCATCACCTTTATCCTTCGTCCCTCACTCCCTTTCTCCCCAACGCTGCATGTGTATCTAACTCCCTACTCATTCTCAGGTCTCTCTTGTCTTCATGTCACTTCCTCAGTAAGCCTTCCAGAACATTCCACACACTGACACCCAAGCCTCGGTTACAAGTGTCCATAGAGTACAGTGCTTATCATCATTACATTGGCTTGAAATTGACTTTTACTTCTGTTCCTCCCAATGGGTCTAGAAGCTCTAAATGAGTTTGAATGTCTTGCTCACCACTGTAATTATAACCCCTGCCCAGTATTCTTGAAAATTCCCTGTGCTGTGATTTTCAGTAACCTATCTTGAGTCTTACGACACAGTGAGATCAAAATAGACATATTATGAACATTCACCACAAATACTTTTGTGAATTAGATGGCATTTTTAAATTGGGGCATTGTTATCATCATAGTTAACTTGAGTATTTCCTAGGTTCTAACAAGTGATTTGCACACAGTATCTCATTTAATCTCACAGTGATCCTATGAGGTAGGTTCTGTTTTTAGCCTCATTTCACAAATGTGGTAAACTAAATCTCAGAAATCAGGTAAATTGCTCAAGGCCACCCAGCTAGTAGGTGGTAGAGTTAGTACTTATACCCAGATCTGTGTGATACCCAAATGCATACTCTTAACCGTCACCAGGCTGTTACTATCTTGAGAAACAGGTGAAACTAGACTGTCTCTGCTTTTGACTTGCCAGAAGGTGTGCAGAGCAAGAACCCCAGGCTTTAGTGGCACCATGCCTGACCCATCAAGGTAAAGGGTTCCAGCAATTCCTCAGGTAAGTGAATTAATGCAGGTCCTGCCTAGAAGGAACTTGGCCTCCATGCTATGACTTTCCTTAAGAGTTTTCATTCACCTTGGGCCAATTTCCCATAGTCTTATGCAAGCCAGTCATGGGATTTCTCACTAAGGACTTTAGTTCGTGTCATCTGTGTTTGTGTAAATACAGTCAAAGTGCACAACACAGGATGGTAGCCTGCCTAGAAGTTAGGTGTCTCTCTTAGCCATTCAGTGATGGACAGTAAACTTCCAGTCAGTTGACAGTAGACCTCTGTAGAAGAGGATAAAGCATATGTGTCATCCTCCCTTTTTCCTAGAGACTAGCTCCACCGATGCTTTCCCATAATAAACATACCAGGATTTTCTTGATTTTATGTTAAATTAAACTTATAGTATGTTCTGTTTTCCCCAAGGAAAAAGTAATTTATTAAAATGTGTTTTGGAAATATGATGAGTCAATATTAATACTGATGACACAAGGTTATTATCACTTTGACAACATTGCTTAATTCAGCAAATATTCCTCAGCATAGTAAACATTAGCCACAAAGCCTGTGGTTAATACAAAGTAGGTAAATTGATTGACAAATAGAGTCTATAGATTCAGGGCTCTATGAGTTTACAGACGAACAGTCTGTTGATAACTAGTGGTACGGTTGGGGTGGGAACACTGATGTGATCTTTAACAGTTAAGTCAATTTTTTTAAATGTTACTTGATAAAATACCACTTCTGAACAGGCTTTCAGACAGACTTGCTCATTTGTTCAGGGGCTTTTCATTGCAGAAGAAAAAATGTGATGCTTAGCTTGAAAGCATTTGAAAAGACTGAATTTGCTTAACACACAGCCTTATTTATTAGAAGCTTGTGGCTAAAATAATATTTCAATGATATGATTCTACATGAATTTTAAAAGTATATTTTATTATGAAGGAAGCCCTTGACGAAGAGGGTTAAGAAAATGTTATTCTGGTCTATCTGTTGTTATCTGGAAGCATGTCAATAGTTATGTACTTCAAAAGAATTGATGGGAAATGTTTATCAGAGATAATGAAGTCAAATAGATTGTTTATGACAATATGGGGAATACATTTCTTGGCAAGGTTTTGAAGTATAGACATGAGGGTCATTCTCATGGCTGCTTTTGATGACATTCATCATTGTTGAGTGTCTAGGTTTTAAAATACAGTGTGTTTCTGTGTGGAGAGAATTGCTAGGTGTTTATATCGGCCTTGATGGCACATTCACGCACAAACGTAGCATCTGTGTTATTATTTTAATATGTGGTCATTTTCCTGCAATTTCCTCTTGCTTGTGCTTTATTTTTCTTCTTTATAAGGATTTCTTTTAGTGCCACAAGCAGATAGGCTTATTTGGATATCTTAACTCCATTTCCGTGTATTTATTTACAAATCTATGATTTAAAAGATTAGCATTCATTGACTGGTGCTTTTCAAACATCAAAACCGCTGTTAATTAGTCCAGTTAAATGGCAGGCAAGTATAAAGAAATTATACAGTTGAGATACCGTCTATTTGAATATTTTTAGTCCATCACTAAGTTTTTGCTATGATTTAATTTGGAAAAAAGCATAAACAAGATTTCAAAGAAGACAAACAGAATAACAAATCTGATTAGGAAGTACTACACTGGGAAGCATAATTATCATATATATGTATATACACGTATATAAGAGTACTATATTCTTTAATATCTGTTTTCTGTGTTACTTTCTAATGTATGAAATAGTCATTTGTATAGTCTGTGAAAGAGCAAGATGGGTCACTGGAAAGTGGGTCAGCTGTGGAAAGCAGCCTTGAATTTATTCATTTCTGGATCAAAGCTTCTTATAGAAGTGATTTTTAAAAACATGGACGGTGACTGTTAATGATAAGTTATAAATCATTCAAGTGGGGGGTAGCTGAGGTATTATTCTAAAAAACACACAACGCTATGGACAGCAGGTGATTTGTTGAATGTCATAGTCTGAGACTGGCAACAGGGCTGCAGAATGAGTCCACCGCATGGCTGTGAGCCATGGTGGCATCCCATTTCCTGTGCTCTATTCATTACAAGGAGATTCTTTAAGAAATCTCTGTCCACTGGAGCAGAAATATGTGGAATTTTGAAGTCCTGAGTTTGCACACGTCTTAGAAACCTTTAGAAATGCTGAGTTTCATGCTCTTTTTTTCTGCTCTGAACAGTAAAAATGGCCAAGAATCTTCTATGTATAAACACTCTACAAGATGGAATGAAGGATGCAAAGATGAAGAAGGAGGCTCTGAGACCTCATGGCCCTTATAACTTAGGGTGATCAGACGGGAACAACACAAGGCCGAGCACGCTGTGCACCATATCCAGAAAAGGGCAGGAGGGACACATTTTTTTCTGGGGAAGTCAGGAAGGCTTTCCTAGCAAAGGTGTGAATAGGCTGAGGATAAAAGGATAGAGATGAACAATGGGGAAAGACATTCTGGAGATAAAGAAGATTCTAAGTAGAAATGTGAAGAGTGCAGATCTTGTTCAAGGAGGCGTTGGAAGTTGGTTCACCTAAAGGCATAGATGTAGTGGATTGGACATATGCATTTCACAGTTCTGCTTGGATATGCCGGTGCCATTTGTAAAACTGTGCTCGTCTCTAAAGCTTACAGTGAGTAGGTTGTTGTCTATGAAGCTGTCTCCTCAGAAGACACCTAGAAAATGTAAATGACATTGAGCCTATGTTGGAAATGGGCAGAATTCAGGAAATCTACCTAGAGCTTATGTTCATGAAGCAGAATAATTATTACTGACACTGATAATTCCTTTACAAGATATTCTTTAATTCTTAGGTATTGCCCAAATGGCTTCAGTAGTTGGTTCTTAGAAAGCCTTTCTTTAGTAAGTTTTTGTCTTTTCTTTTTTTTGGCCAAAGCAGTGTAGTTAATTTTAGCACAAGTTATACTCCTATTACTCTTGCTTAAAATCATTAATTTTCTGTTGCTTATATGGCTATAATTCTTTACTATTTCTAACATTTGTCAGTTGTTCGGTCTCTGCCCCCAACTTAAGATATTAGGAACTTTCACCTTTTGCGTATTCATTTTGGCTGAGTGTTAATTAGAACTTTGCGTCTTCCTCCTGAGTCTTAGCAAATGGTAAATCGGAATATGTGAGAATAGTGGCAGTTGAATCCAGACAACTTTCAGCCATTTTGTCTACAGCTCACCCAGCATTCTGGATGATTTTCTGGTTGAAAACCCCTCACTATAAAAATAAAGGATGGGGCTTCCCTGGTGGCGCAGTGGTTGGGAGTCCTCCTGCCGATGCAGGGGACACGGGTTTGTGCCCCGGTCCGGGAAGATCCCACATGCCGCGGAGCGGCGGGGCCCGTGAGCCATGGCCGCTGAGCCTGCGCATCCGGAGCCTGTGCTCTGCAGTGGGAGAGACCACGGCAGTGAGAGGCCCGCATACCACAAAAATATATATATATATAAAAAAAGAAATAAAAATAAAGGATGTTGGTATCATTGGCACATAATCATTCTTTTTTCTCTTTACGTACAACTCATTTTCAATACCATGTTTGTGTGTCTCTGTGCGTATACGGACTGTGTCCTGTTTCCTCTGTGGGTTATCTACAGCAATATTTTCAAACATGACTGTATTTCTGTTCTTACCCAGAATACTCTCAGACTGGCTTCCTTCAGCTTTAATTGGTGAGTGTGGAAAAAATTTATTATTTTTTATTCTATACAGAGTTAGTAAGTATTACTATGTGTGAGGCACTGTGCTAAGCACTGAAGATACAAAGCTGATTTTCAGCCAGTGTGGGCATTATGTCCATGCTAGTTGTTAAAATCTTGCCCTGGGCACCCCCACCTACCCCAGCTATTGTTTTAGCCATCTTGTACACCCCACTGGAATTCAGACTTTTCTATGGTCCAGCAACAAAAGATTAATACCAGGCACACAGCAGGAGTTCTCCAGGCCCCAGCTCTAGCACCTATGCCAGTTCTTAGCTCTGATGGGTTAGTGCCCATGACATACTGTCCATTAACAATTTTGTTTTTGTTTTGGCTTTGGCCACGCCAAGCAGCATGTGGGATCTTAGTTCCCTGACCAGGGATCGAACCTGTGCCCCCTACAGTGGGAGCATGGAGTCTTAAACAGTGGACCACCAGGGAAGTCCTGTTGACAATTCTGAATATCTCCCTGGACACACAAGCAAGTAGAACATGGTCTCTGACCTTAAATTGCTCATATTGTTAGAGGGGAAACAGATATACAGTTACCAAACAATGTGCTTTAAATATTTGTGTTTGTATACAAATCTATCTATCATCTATCTCTCCACAAGAAAAATTAAAAAAAAAAGAAAAGCCCCATTTAAAATAAACACCTTAGAAAGTTAATGATAAAAGATACTGTCTTGTTCTATCTATAGGCGTAATTAAAAACAGATGCTCTTGTCAACACTATGTGGATGTTTTAACAATAAAAATAAAATACCACTCAGCTCCTTTTAAATACAGTAGGGCACAATTTTAACATATCTAACTTACATTCTGGTAACATATATCCCACAAGTAAATTACGTCACCCCAAATGGACAAACTGCTTCTGGTAAAAGCTGGATGTTACAAAGACTGTGGGCTCCTCCAACCCAGACACAAGTCCATTCATTTTAGTTTCTTAGTGGAAACCATTATCTGTCTTTGGAAAATGCTACTTAAATTACTGAATCCAATTAGCCCATGAATTTGGTAAATTCTTGCACGAGGGTGATAGGTAGAGATTCACTCTTTCAATTTTTTTGAACTTAAAACTAAATTCAAAATGCCCCAGATGTCTTGATATTTTCTAATGCTTTGACGATAAATCAGATATATTTACAGAATAGGATTTCACTACAAAAACCTGTGTTCACTAAAGGTAAAGTCACCATGAACAGTTTTTTCATTACTCTATACTTTTATTAACAAAGAAATAAGTTCTAAAAAATCCGCTGATTTTCGGCATTAAGTACAAAACAAAAATAAAATTCCTAAGGATCCTTGATCAGGATAGTTTCAGGTCCAACTCCTACAGAATGAACTATAACAATATTACAGTTAGAGTTACTGTTTAACAGGTTGTTAAATCCCATTTAATCTTAAGACTTAACTTTTTATATTGCTGCAGGAAAGCAAATTGATTTGTTTCAGAAATATGTTTTAAAAAATAACGATTGAAAAATAGTGTTCCCTTCATCTTCAGTTAACTAGAAAATTAATGGAACCCAGACCTTTCATTCACTGACATTCTGGATGTTCAAGGTTTAATACCTTATCATCAAAATGTTACCTTGCATTTATGTAAAATTTTAAATATCTAAGCATTCTTACAATCGTTTCTCATTCTATTTAAACCTCATCATTACCCTATGATATAGGCTTTGTTGGGACTGTTTCACAGATGAAAGAAAAACAGAAGTCCAGGGATGTAAATGGCCTTGCCCAAGATCTCAAGATCCAGGACCAGAATCCAAGGCTCTTGATTTGTGAGGCTTTTGGGGGGTAGGAGGTAGAGGGTGGGAGAGAAGAGTATTAGTTTCAGTTACTATATAAGGGTAAATGTCACTTTGAATAGTGCTGTTTGACTAAATTTCTTCCAACATTTTATAGACCAACTCTTAGGAATTTATACCAAAAATGTGAGAGTTAACCAAAAAGCACATGATAGTTAAAATAGTGATTACTATGCTATTGTCTAATACAAAAGAAGCACAGAATTGCCGTATCTTTACATTTATAAAGTTCTGGATCATTTTTGTGGGTTCCCTCTGGTGGCTACTTCTACAGTAAGCTTAAATCACAAAAATCCATCCCAAGTCATCCTAAATACAGAAGATGCAAATGCACACATCTAGAAAAGCAGTGTAATTCACCATCATTAGAGGACCGGAGAGGAAAACAACCAGGTCCCTGAAGTATGTTTATGAGCCCCAGATGAATGCCTATAAGACTCGAAACGTGAGTTTTCTTCATTTAGAAACATTACAGTCCTAAATATAGTGGGCTGGACCAATGTGCTATGAGAAAACTACTTCATCTGATCCAACCAACATTTACTGAGGCGCTAAGGTGCAGCAGGCACTGGGTTCCAGAGATACAAAGATGGAGTAGAAAGCAAATACAGTCCATTCAGTAATCTAGACATTTGTTTGGAAAGTAAAAGTCCTATGCTTGAAAAGCTAAGATTATTACCTTTTTAATTATTCAATCGTTTGCTTATAGTGTGATTTCTCAATATTTGTGAGTAGGAAAATGCCACACATGATTGTGACAATAACTTAATTCAATAATTTAGTTCCTTGGTTACAGTTTCTATAAAAGAATTCTTTTTGCTCCTAATCCTTCGATATTTTAAGAATTCGTGAAATGAACAAAATTTTTTGAGTTATTTTAAATGAAACTCTATACATCAGTTATTTCACAATTTCCAAAAATAGTTTAGACAGATCTTTTTAAAGTCTCATTCATTTTTCTTTCAAATTTCCCATCCTTTGGGAGCAATAATGAATATCATTAAGGATATCTCTGTGTGTGTGTGTGTGTGTGTGTGTGTGTGTGTGTGTGTGTGTGTGTGTGTGTGTGTGTGTGTGTGTGTGTGTGTGTGTGTGTGTGTGTAGCAAGTAATTCAATGGTTTTAACTCTGAAGCTGGTGAGATCATGTCCTGTTTTCCTTCCGGCCTAAAGGTGCCCTTCATAGTCTTTCATTTTCATATTGACTTTACCCAGGACCTAGTTGGAGGTTCAATCAGTGAAATAAAATTACATTACAATTATTTCTACTTAGAGAAATATGACAGCTAGAATTTTTATGTTAATTAATCTTTGGTTTTTTATTATTGTGTGACTACCTATCATAAATTTCCTTGCAATTCAGTTTTAGTACATTCTATAAATTATTTTAGTTTATTCCAGCATTAACCTGACTTGCAAATGGTTAAATTTGCACTGAGTCTTTCATGCTCTAAAACCCAGTATGCTCTATATTAACATCAGAAGGAACCGTTTTGATATTCAGAAATAATTGTAATAGCGAGAATAAACCACAATTCACTGAATTCATGGTCAGATTATATTCTTGTTATCGTGTTAGATTCTATGTAAGTAAATTAGTACATCTTAAACATGATGAACTGTAATTCACAAACATACTGATATTTTCCTCGGACTCGGACTAAAGAACAAACAGGTCGCTGCTGTTCTTGTCGTGCATCCCACAGCCAAATGAGGAAGCTCCTGCTTCCTCACCTGCATACCCAGTTAAGCACCATCTGTTTCCTGTTTTAATGTGATATCTCACATAGTTTTTCCAAAGCTTTCACATCAGTGAGCACAATCCTAATAGACAGTTAATATGAATTAAGAAGCATGTTTTCACCAAAACTGTGTTCTATTTCTCTCTCTCTCTCTTATTTTCTGAAATACGTACCACTACACTGGTTGCACCAAACCCACTTCAGTAGCATGAAATTCCCAAGATTAATATAGGTTATTTACAGCATATTGACCAGACTCTGGTGTCCAGGAGCTGGGGGATGGGCAGTGCAGAAGCATACATGCCTAACAAGGAAGCCGGAATTTTAATTCTGTGTGGAAGGAAGTATTTCCTACTGCATCGTGCCTCCTTCTCTAATAGTTGAATCGTCCCTGCTCCCACCCTCTCCATCCCTTACCATGTGAAATTATCAAAATTATGAGTATCTGAGCAACCCAGTCAACTGTGAATCTACTTACTGCACCACCGTTACTGGCTGTTACGGTTTTCATTAGTGACACGCTAACTGACTGAGGCCAAATCAGTCAGGTAACAATGTACACTTAGGTTTCCCGTAAGTTATGGATAACTAATCTGTTTCCTCTTGGAAAAGTGGTTTGAGTCCCATGGAATCACTGAATAAAATGATGTGCAAAAGACACTAACCTTCAGTTGGATCCCAAGCAGCTTCACGCCTGCCATTCTTACAAGGATGTGTGCTACTGATGCTATTTACTGAGCTTCTCTAGGCAAGAAGTCCACCAGTTAAATGGTTATGGAGCCTTTTGAATATGAATTGTTTATGAATGTCAACCATGTTGCTTTTATGGAGGACATATGTTTCTCAAACTTTAGCATCAAAATAATCCAAAATGTTGGTGAAAACACACAACACTGGGTCCTACCTACCCTCTCCACCACCAGACTTCTGATTCAGTACTTCCATCATGGAACCCAATAATTTGTATTTGTAACAAGTTTCCAGAAGATGCTGCTGCTGCTGGTCTTAGGACCACACTTTAAGAACCACTGGTGTATTATGTAGAGCTCCAAGGATGGAGTTGGATTTGCCTGTATGTTAGACCTGGCTCTGCCCCTTAACAGCTGTGTGACCTTGAAAAAGTTATTAACCTCTTGAAACCTCAGTTTGCTCAGCTGTAAAATGACGGTAATACCCAGTTCATGAAGTTGTAGTAAGATTAAATAAGAGGATACACGCAGAATGCTTAGGCCAGTGCCTGGGAAAAAAACAGCTATTCAGTAATGTCACTCCCATGCTCCGGATCTGTTTAGGGGAAAGAATGCAATGTGGGCCATTTTGGTATTTCTATATTTCACTGTACTAAGATCTGAAGGAGGGAGAGGAAACAGACAAGTAATGTGAGAATTTATAAAAATAGAGACTTCCCAAGAGTTAAATATAATTTAGTTTAAACACAAAGTAAATTATTTCTTTGATAGTGTGTAGCTCAGAAACTAGCTACTCTTTATCTTAGCCACTGGAATCCCATCCAAGAATTAATCCCATCCAAAAATAACTCAATGTTAGGTGTTAGGTTGATTTCCCCCTCCGCTTAATTCTGTGAATCTCTAGCCCTGAAATAATGTGTTTATTAAATACAAACCCATCTTCAGATTCACCTAGTAAAGTGTGTTAGTTGCAAATTAAAAATATAAAAATAATGTATATGTACTCATGTATACACACTATTGTAGTAGTTTTGATATTTATATTTGTATCAATAATTTTTTGTTTTCTCAATAACATCAAAACTCTTCATGAGTATGAATAATCGGGACTTTACTTCTAAAATAAATTCATAGAGTTAGAAGGAATCTTAGTGATTGATTTTCTAATATAAACCTTGAATAGGTCACGTCTTATAAAAGTACAAAATGTTATGAAAATTCTTCTAACTGAATCATCTCTCTCCTTGATCTAATCTATTTTAGTGAGTACAGGCATCTTCATCACCATTTTACAGGTGAAGCCACTGAGGTATAAATGTACATGCTGTCTCATGTGATGCAAATAATTAGAGCCAAAAACAGAAGTAAAACCAAAATGTATTGAATCCAAGCAAATCTACCATTAGCATAATTACTTCTTGTGTGAAAAATGTATTCTGTAAAATTGTCAAGCAATAGCCTTTGGCTTCATTCAGTTACTTAGCAACCATTTACTGAGTACTTACTATGTGCTCATACAAGCACCAGATATGGAACTACCATCCCACCAGTATGACATCAAGAATTACTTATTTCTTCCAGCAAATCTTTTCAGTTTTTCATTATTTATTTGCCTCACACGCAGTCTGTACTTCCAAGTCAAAATTTGTGGCCACAACTGAAATTAGGATCATCTTCAAAAATAAAACCTACTGAAAAACCTACTTTAGAAAACCTACGTTAAAAGCTGTCTTGTGATCCTTCCTGAATAAAAACTGAGCCTTTATTCTATCAAAGTCTACACCCTTAAGTAAGAAAATTTGCAAATATTGGACTGTAAGTAAATCTGTAGATATTTACATGCTGTTATTTCCAGAGTTTTAAAATGTGAGCCCTGGACAAGCTGATTTTTAAGATCCCTTCCATTTCTAATACTATGTTTCTAGGATTCAAAAGTATTCAGAATATAAATGTGTGTTGTGTTAGTTTACCACATATTTTGACCTTAGGAAGTGTTCCAATTTATATTAAGCTTTACTGTCCATAATTCTTTTCAAAGGAATTGATACCAGAAGCTCTATGGCACTAAAATCTACAGATAAAGCTAACATTTTGAGAATGTCATATAAATGGTCATATATATGGTATAAAACCTTTCATGTCTGACTACTTTTACACAGCAAAATAATTTTGATATTCATCCATGTTGTTGCATGTGTTAGTCATCTGTTGCTTTTTATTGCTGAGTAGTATTCTGTTGTATGGATGTAGCACTATACTTTTATCCATTCTTCAGTTGATGGACTTCTGGGTTATTTCCAGTTTGGGATATTGTGAAAAAGCTTTTATGAATATTTACACAGACGTCTTTGTGTGGACAAATGTTTCCATTTACCTGGGGTAAACACCTACAAGTGGGATTATTGGCTCATATGGTAAGTGTATGTATAAATTTATAAGAAAGTTTTCTAAAGAGCTGTACCATTCATTTTCCCACCTGCAATGGAGAAGTGAGCATAAAGAACAAAATCTGACATTATCGAATTGCACTTCTAGCTATATAATCATAGGTATTTATATAGTATTTAATCACACTAAATGTGTATGTGGATACTATTCATTGTATTATCATACCATGAATATATGAATATATTTCAGTTGTCCTTTTCCACTGCCTACATTTAGAGATTTTTTTTTCTAATTATTTCTGTGCCCTTACACCCAGGGTGAATATTTTTAGTAAGGCAATATCTTGTTACCATGATTAGTTAAAGATAAACTATTAATTGAACTATTTGTGCATGTCAAGGATGACAGGCAGAGGGTGGACCAAGGAGCCTCCTATCAAAGAGCCAAGGCCAAGACGACTGGGAATGTGTCTTTCCCAAAGTCACAACATGTGAACATAAGAAAGCAAGGAGTTCTGGCCAGGGTTGGACAAGTCTTGTGCATAAAATGGTCATCAGAACTAGAGGCTTGAACTGAAAATTGGGAACGAAGTTTTAATGCCAAAGAGAAGTCAAAGAACCCGGGGGAAATGAAGGCCAGGGGTACTGGTGAGCGGTATGTACAATAGGCAATGGCTGGGGAAATTCTGGAAATAGAAGAGACTGAAACCCTCAATTCAGTTTCTTCACATTCTTTGCATACTTGTATATAGTTGGTCAAGGTAATTCAAGGACGGCAAGTAGAAAAGAGATATTTCCAACATTTAAAGGTTTGGTGTGTTTTCCACTCCAAGGTGTATTGCATAAATTAATTTAGCTTACAAGTGAGTTTCACAAACCACCCAAAGTCCCTATGTCCACACAAATCAGTAGTTTATTCATCACTCTCAACCTGTAAATCTCATAAAGATAGAACCTGATGCTTTGTGAAAATAGTTCCTACACAAAATTTGGGTCACAGTGGTTTTACAAATTTGGCAGTTCAAGGTTTCAGGACATACCCCTTACCCTTGTTAAAAATCTTTGGTAAGCAACTCCTTTTCCTTGTTAAATATTAATTTCAAGTTCCAACTTCTAGGTGGCCAATACAGAAGCAACAGGCTGACATGCCCTGAGAATAGAAAGCATCAAGGATGCAAGTGGAGATGAGAGGTGTGCTTGTGGCCACCTCCTCTAATAAGGCACCCTTTTGATCCCTGTGCTATGCCCACTTAACTTCTACCCATGACTCAGATTCCTATCCTGCTCAGGCTCAGAGGTAGGAGAAAGCCAAAAACGTGGCAACTAAGCATACCTGGGCCAGTGAGATCCACCCAGATGACCCCAATACACTAATCTGTGTACCTAGTTCTCTCTCATCGATTGATATTTCTGTGCTTGAGTTGGTTTCTGCATAAGACCCTGATTTTTCAAAAACTGGGGGTCCTTTACTGACACTCTCCCTGCTGATAACAGGGAAAATCATATACTTACTGTGGTTGGGTCCCTCACGTATTTCCAAGTGTTGAGTTCTCATTGGCTGCCACTTTCTAGAGCCCCCCTGACTCTCCTAAATCCATGGTCCTCTGAAATTCTAATACACAGAATTCTCTGATTACTACTGCCTGTTCTCTGGGTTCCCTAAATAGTCTTCTGTACGAGCTGTCCTGATGGACCTTTACTGCTTTATATTGGCCAGTCCTAGTAGGTCTGGCAATCTACACCATAGATCAGCCATCCACACCATATCTTGTTCCAGTGACAGCTGAGTTACTATACTAACAAAAGGAGGGATGTGTATGATTGTCTGAGTGTGAATGTGCATATGTGTTTTGGGAGGGAGGATGTGTGAGATGAGTGGGGAAGAGAAAAGGCATAGAAAATGCAATTTTAGCGGTACAGAAAGAGATTGGGAGAAGGAAAGAAAGCAAGAGCACCTTCAATGATGGTATATAATAGATGCTCAATAAATGAATAGATAAATGATAAAAGCAAACAAAACAAAACCAAAAAGGGAATGGAAAGAAGCAGAAGAGGTCTTCATAAAAACCTATAGAGAAATGGACAAAGATGAGTAGGAGCCTGAAAAAAAAAAGAGAAAACCAAAGAAATGATGTAAACGACAAGCACTGAACTATAGAGACGGGCTCCCTAAGACAACAGTAATTACTAAAATAATATTTGAAATCAATTTATAATTTTCCTGTCACTAATTTATACAATTCTGTTTTATTCTTAACCAGAACATAAGCTGACTTCTACTAGAGATGTTAACTCTCTACCAAGCATAAATACTTCTTAACTAAAGTCAAAGGTAAGTGATTATTTCTTTCTAATGTATAATTTATCTGCTTTTTAATGTTTCTGCCTGATTTGGGGAGAAGGAGATAAAAAATATATGAGACAAAATGGCTCTTCTTTTGTTTCACAGAACAGATGTTAATGTGATTTTCACCTTAGTTTGAAAGCTGGAGAAATTTCCATTTCATTTCCTCTTTGGGATGACCTTGTCATTAAAAAGAAAGAAAGCACTTAAGGTAGTAAGGGATTGTTGTACAATGTGCCTAGCCTTGGGAACAGTTCCCTTAAGTTCTACCCACTGGGGCAAAGCTGCCTCTTCCTTCAGAACATACAAAAGTGACACCTGAAAGACTAAAGGTGTCGCTGTCATTAGGACATTTCCTGTGTCTTTTCAAGCCTTGACTTCTACTTCACATACATTCCAGTAGAAGACACATCAATTCTGGTTTGAATTTCCCCAACTGAAAGCCCAGGCCAGTGTGTATAATTCATGTTGTGTCTTCCTGTTTCACACATCATCTCCAATAATAAAGACCCTAGAATCAGAATTTAGCTGGTGATTTTCTTGATGAAGTGCAAGAGAGGCAAAAGAGAGATCTTCCTCTGGTGGCATCAAGATGCTTATTGTTAACGTGATTTTGTCAGTCAGCTACAACCTGCAAGCGTCCGTGTGCTGTAAGAGGATGCCAACCTGCCTTTTCTGTAGTTACACTCTCCTGTGTGTGGCTTAAAGGGGGAGGAGATGATGGCAGCTCATCTGGAGTCACTTTCCTAGCCATCATGAAGCTGCAGCAGGTTGGCAGTAATGCGCTACAAATAAAGACCTCTACCCATAAGTAATAGTTATCCTCAGTGAGGTAGCATCTTTCAGCCACAGATTTTCTCTTTATGAGCAGTTCTCACCTCACTCCTCTGGAGAGTGTGATGCGCAAGAAGAATGAAGTCAATGAAAATCTGAAAGTGATTCAAGAGCTCTAGTTCCCCGTTTGCTG
Organism: Globicephala melas; assembly: GCF_963455315.2. Classification (NCBI taxonomy): domain Eukaryota; kingdom Metazoa; phylum Chordata; class Mammalia; order Artiodactyla; family Delphinidae; genus Globicephala; species Globicephala melas. The sequence goes on from NC_083330.1 coordinate 48,046,116, forward strand.
AGCCCATAACTGCATTTAATTTCCCAGGGTTTTTTCCTGATCGTGAAGGGGAAATACTAAAGATATGGGTTAGAAACTGGAGGGAGGGGAGCAGAAGTGTTTTCACTTGTTGTTAATAAGAAATGAGGATGAATAGAGAACTGATGTATACTGTAGAGGAGTACAATTCTACTTCTTCCTTTTTCCTTGCTATTGAATGGAATGCAAATATAATGGCAGGAACGAAAAGCGGCTATCTCAAAACATGAGATGAAAGCCATGTGCTGGGTATGGCTGAGCAACTAGATGGGAGGGACCTGGGTCTGCAAAATGAGATGACCATATCAGCCCTCAACTGTTTAAACTCAGGTTGTTACATGAAATAATAAACTTTTATCTTGTTCAAGTCATATTTTGGGGTTCCTTTTTAATAGAAATAATGATCCTAATTGATGCATAGTTTCTTCTACTGGGACATCCATCTTTCAAGGTCTCAGTGCTAATTCTCTAAAACATTTATTGTCTTTTCAGTTTCAAGGAATGTTGTTATTCCAAGTACCCTGCCCATTTTGGCCCATTTCTTCTTTACAGTTCACTGGACTCTCCCCTCAAATGTCAGCTTCTCTGCAAGGCCTCCTCTGAATTCCTAAGAGTTTGTTGTAACTGTTATCATATCACCACTAGAGTAGGGGCAGGATTATCACTATAGACTTGCATGTGTGTCACTACCCTTGTATTCCCTGCATGCACAGAGTCTGGCCCCTGGTAGGCACCAAACAAAGACAAAGTCTTGTTAAATAAGTGAGTTCTCCAAGTTCCAATGAACTTACCTTTCTCTGAATTCTCATGTCCTCCAAGTTTCTCTACTACAAAATTTAGCACATTTGAAGATGTACCATGTTGTAAGGCTTTCTAAAAATGTTGGTTATTTATTATACACCCCAGAGAATATAAATAAAGCAGACAGCTTGCAGTCATAGCCAGCCTGTCCCCAAGGGATCAAAGGTAAAATTAAGGACTACCCTCCACAATCACTATGTCACAGTCACCTTAAACTGGAAAGCCAATATCATTTCAAGGGCCTGCTTTATAGGGAATATCGGTTGTCTTTATCACAACTAATTCATTCACTGAACAAATAGTTTCGAGCATCTAATATATACCATACACACTATTTTCAGTGCTGAGAATCCATTTGAGAACAAAACAAAGATCTTTGCCCTCATGGAGCTTTATATCCTAGACAGAAATTGTTTTATGAATTTAGCTTCTTTTAATAAAAGCATATATATTTTATTTGAACAATTTAAAATAGCAAGAAATAGGATTCATTATCTTTGTACACGAGGAGATTTCATAAGCTATGCATTTGGTCACATAGGTAATGTCAAAGCATGATGTAAAAGGTAAAGCTTTGTGTAGGCCTAAGGACTCAAACTATTAAATATATGATTTTATAAGGCACATCATTTAAAGGTAGACAAGAGACTGGCAAATACAGGAAGATCATCTCGCACTTTGGACTCTATCATCTGAAACTAGTATATTTCAGTTGATAACTTACAAAAATCTCATGAATGGGGTTTAGAATTAAGACACTGCATAACTTCCAGTGTGCCCTAATATTAATTCACATTTGAGAAAATGGTTTAGGTCCTCCTCCAACATGCCATACAAGACCAACCCTTATTCACTTTATTATTCTGATAAAAAAAATAACTTTAATTAGAAAAGAAATAATTTTAAGAAAATTACATAACATGCTGTCTTAAAGCCCAGAGATAAACCCACGTACATATGGTCACCTTATCTTTGATAAAGGAGGCAGGAATGTACAGTGGAGAAAGGACAGCCTCTTCAATAAGTGGTGCTGGGAAAACTGGACAGGGACATGTAAAAGAATGAGATTAGATCACTCCCTAACACCATACACAAAAATAAGCTCAAAATGGATTAAAGACCTAAATGTAAGGCCAGAAACTATCAAACTCTTAGAGGAAAACATAGGCAGAACACTCTATGACATAAATCACAGCAAGATCCTTTTTGACCCACCTCCTAGAGAAATGGAAATAAAAACAAAAATAAACAAATGGGACCTAATGAAACTTCAAAGCTTTTGCACAGCAAAGGAACCATAAACAAGACCAAAAGACAACCCTCAGAATGGGAGAAAATATTTGCAAATGAAGCAACTGACAAAGGATTAATCTCCAAACTTTACAAGCAGCACATGCAGCTCAATAACAAAAAAACAAACAACCCAATCCAAAAATGGGCAGAAGACCTAAATAGATACTTCTCCAAAGAAGATATACAGACTGCCAGAAAACACATGAAAGAATGCTCAACATCAACATCACTAATCATTAGAGAAATGCAAATCAAAACTACGATGAGCTATCATCTCACACCAGTCAGAATGGCCATCATCAAAAAATCTAGAAACAATAAATGCTGGAGAGGGTGTGGAGAAAAGGGAACCCTCTTGCACTGTTGGTGGGAACGTAAATTGATACAGCCACTGTGGAGAACAGTATGGAGCTTCCTTAAAAAACTACAAATAGAACTACCATATGACCCAGCAATCCCACTACTGGGCATATACCCTGAGAAAACCATAATTCAAAAAGAGTCATGTACCAAAATGTTCATTGCAGCTCTATTTACAATAGCCCAGAGATGGAAACAACTGAAGTGTCCATCATCGGATGAATGGATAAAGAAGATGTGGCACATGTATACAATGGAATATTACTCAGCCATAAAAAGAAACGAAATTGAGCTATTTGTAATGAAGTGGATAGACCTAGAGTCTGTCATACAGAGTGAAGTAAGTCAGAAAGAGAGAGACAAATACCGTATGCTAACACATATATATGGAATTTAAGAAAAAAAAATGTCATGAAGAACCTGGGGTAAGACAGGAATAAAGACTAGAGAATGGACTTGAGGATATGGGGAGGGGGACAGGTAAGCTGTGACAAAGCGAGAGAGAGGCCTGGACATATATACACTACGAAACGTAAGGTAGATAGCTAGTGGGAAGCAGCCGCATAGCACAGGGAGATCAGCTCGGTGCTTTGTGACCACCTAGAGGGGTGGGATAGGGAGGGTGGGAGGGAAGGAGACGCAAGAGGGAAGAGATATGGGAACATATGTATATATTTAACTGATTCATTTTGTTGTAAAGCAGAAACTAACACACCATTGTAAAGCAATTATACTCCAATACAGATGTTAAAAAAAATAATAACATTATGCTGTCTTAGAAATATGTCCACTTCTAAGGCATTAATAGGTTAATGTGAAATTGTAAAAAAGGGTTAAATAATTTATCCACAATGAATTTTATATTTAAAAGGCAGAAATTGTGAGAAATGGTTTTAAGCTTCCTACTGTCTATCATTTTACAAATAAATACATCTAGAAAGATTAATAATATAATGTTTTTAAAAGAGAAAAACCTAGAATCTCTCTTTTTTATAAGCATGTCTGATATGAGTAACTAAATATCAATTTCCTCTAGATGCATTTTTCCATGGAACAAATCACTTTTTTCCAGCAGAATACCTCTTATAGCAGTCACATAATGAAAGTGTTTCCCAATAGATATCCATCTCTGAGAGCAGATTTTTTTTTTCTGCCTGATTTCCAAAAATGCAATCTGATTTCATGAGGATGTAGGCCAGTGGACCAATAAATGACTGTTGTAAGCATGTATCAAGAAATAGTCACAACTTGTGATGCAAAATCTGCCCTGTACTTCTTATTTCTTTCCATCCGAGAGTTGTAATTCCAATACCATGCCATGTACATGGATTGAGTGTAAAGATCAGCCCCAGGCAGGTTTAAATAAAACATTGACATTTTGAAAAATGATCCAAGTGTTTCCTTTTTTCACCTTCTATGTTTTTTTACTTTGCTATTTCAGGTAGTATCAAGAAGGAAATGCCTTTTTTGGGCTGTGTCTCTAATCACTGAGCAGATTTCATATTCTCCAGGGTATAGCAGTGTAATGACAATTTGTAAACCATGAAAGATAAAGTTGTAGAATTGGGAAAAGTTGGTTTTTACTACATCATACTGTCTTCTTTCACTGGAAACTGAACCTGGGAAACCAATCGTGTGCTCATGGGCTGAAGCATTATAGTCACCGCATATATAACATATCAGCCATTATTGAAGTTAATTTCAAGACATACAATTAAAGACCATGATTTCCTTTTATTCCAACTTTCTAATTTTATTAAGATTTTATTATGACTGTTTTGATAGTACATACATATTTTACAGCACACCTCCTTATTCTTAAGAGGTAAGCAAATTTACTGTGACACTGTATTAGCAGGGACTGTCTCCTTGTCAAGGAACTGGTAGATGGGGTAGCATATTCCCAGAGACTACAGCTACTGCCTCTGACCTGAAAACGGATATATTGGATTTAGTTTGTTGGGCATAAGTTAATTATCAAGTTTCATCATATAAATTGTCTTCAAAGAGAAAAGGCAGCAGGATGGCTCATTACTGCAGAGTTCCTTGCTCGACTTCATAGAAGCCCTTGTTCTGTGATGCCAAGAGCCACAGCTTCTGATGGAGACTTTAATTCATGGTGATACTGCAGTGCAGTTCATTTCAGGATCTCTATTGTTGTGTTGCTAACAGTTCATTCTTTTCAGTAATGGGAATGGCTCTGCTCTATAGGAGGTTAAACATACAGTACCCTAGTGGTTTGTATGATTTCGGACTTCAGAATAGTTCCTGGCACACAGATGATGGGAAAGAAGCTGTTATTTTTTTTCCCCAGCAAGCAACAGCACCTTGTGTAGAGTTTTCCCCAAAATGCTTTATGAGATGAAGGCTAATCACACACATATATGTGCGTACACACGACTGGAATAAAAAATATATACACAAAAGATTCCAGGCTTGTTTCACATTGAAGAAATCAAATCATCAGTACAGCTAATCATCGAGTTCCTCTGTAAGTATTCCTTCAGGAGGGGATTTTCATGTAAAAGTTTCATGCTTGTTTGTTTAAAGCTTTAGGATAAATTTGCAGGCGATGAGAGCAACCTTCACTCTGATAAAAGAACAGGCCAAGTTACTGATTGGAGAAAATTACATGAAGTTTTTTAATCAAAGTCTCTGTGGTCTACTGTCTGATTTTCTAGGCCAGATGTCAAATGTTTTTCACTGATGTCTATGTTGAAGTAATCACTAAACCAATTCCAAGAAAGAGTGAGTGAGACGGTAATAATGTTTCATTTCAGTATTACATAAGGTCTCTTTCCCAGCCATGAACAAAGTAACAGGACCTCTCTGATTCAGTATAATTACACAAACTGTTACTTTGAATTTTTAGATAGTTTCATCTCTTCAGATTATGTGACTTTTTTATGAATATGTGAATATGGCATGTATCTAGATGCTTTCAGTTAAAATGTGAAACAACCTACAATTACCAATTTGTTGATATTTTCAAGATTTACATTTAATTTAAAATGTAATTAAGCATTTATTATTTAATCTATTTTGTGCAGGTTTTTTTGCAACAATAATAATCAATCGTTAAAAAACAAAACAAACAAAACCCAGCGTTCACTAGAAAAGCAAATCTTCTGCTGTTTGACATGCCAGGAAAATTGGTTGCTAATTTGATATATGCTGTGATTTTTTTTTTTTTTTGAATCAGCAAAGCAATCTGGATGGGACAGAGAAATTAGAACAAAATCAAGTTGTAAATTTCTGTTTCAGAGTTTTATGAAGTTACAAATGAACATATATTACTGTTTTCTATGTTTTTCATTGGCACAGATCTCCTTTTTCCGGAAACAGTAATATCATAGAAGGACAAATACTTACTCAAATTTATTTGATATCAATATTAGGATATTTTCAAAATGCCTGAAAGAATGCGACATGTCCCCCCACTGTCAGGTAAAACTCAGTCTGAAGAAATTCCACTGGCACTAGCCTCTCTGCTGTGGCACCTGGTTTCATTCCTAGAACTTCCCAACTCCTCCTTCTGTCCGTCACATTGTTAGCCTAAGAGAACTAAAATACCTAGAGACAACAGATACTTTAAGGTCTCTTCTAAGTAGGAATTTCTTTGAAAACCAAAAGGACAAGGCAAAAATATCTTAGGAAAATGTAACTGATATTAAAAACAGTATTGGTAGCAGTGGATGGGACCTAAGAAGGACTCCTCCCAACTAAAATGCACAAGGACCAGTAAAACAGCACCCTCTTCCCACCAATGTGGTCAAAACATGCCTACCACAAATGGCCACCTATCAACTAAGCCATGTATTTATCATGGACAAATAACGGGCTTTCTCCTGAGGTTATTCTGATGAATGAAAAATTTCCCATTTCACTTGTTTTATTTCATGTCTTCATTTTCTATTAGACTGTTGGGAAGACCTTGGTTTTTAGTCATCAGTTCCAGTTATTTATGGCTGCATAACAGGTCACCCTAAATTTTAGTGACTGAAAAGAGCAACAATTACTTTATTATTATCTCTCACAGTTCTGGAGGCTGACTGTGTTCAGCAGGACGGTTCCTGATTGGAGCCTGGGATGGGAGTCATTTCAAGGGCTTTGTCAGTTGCATGTCTGGGGGCTGATGCTACTGACATGAGACTTTAGCTAGGACTGTCATGGCCTCTCCACGTGACTGGGGTTTTCTCACATCAGACAGGAAGTAGAAGCTCCCAGTTTCTTAAGCTCCAGGCTAGGACAGGTACAGAATCACTTTTATACTCTATTCATGAAACATGAAATTCAGAGCCTAAATTTAAGAAGAGGGGACATAAACCCCACTGTTTAATGAGAAGAGCGTCAAAGAATTTTGGACCAGTTATGAAAAACACTTCATTATCTTTTCACCCTCGGTACATAATATATTGTTAAACATTTAATGTATGTTGATGTCTGAATACATTAAAGAAGTTAAAGCAAAAGATAATGAGGGTCTAAATTAGGTCAGAATCAATGTCAGTATATAAAAGGAGAGAGGTACGAGAGACTTGTAGAGAGAAAAACAGAACAAAGAAGAGGAGGCTCTAAACTATACCCAAAGTCACTGGCCTACGTAGCTTAGATAATGAGGGTGCCATTATCTTTAACAGACTGAGGTTTCAGAAAACACCTGGACATTAGAATCACTCAGAAGTAGGTTTGAATCTCTGCTCCACCGCCAACCACATGCACGCCAACTCCCATTTCTGAGCCTCAGTTAAATAATATCTATAAGTGAGGATAGTAACAGTTAACTTCTAAAGTTGCCGGGAAGATTAGAAGTCATACCTGGTTACTACTAAAGACACAATAAGTGATAGCAATACATACAGTCCAACAATTCAAAGAAAATGACTAATGAATTTCTTAGTATATATAAATGTCCTTTAAATAGTGGTTTTTCATTAAACTGTCATGACTCAGTGTTTTTATTTTGTGTTATTTTAATTGATTAAATCAGTCTTCAGCAGTCTGTGAAGAAGCTTAATCCTCCAATTTCACTGAGGATATAGGCTACATTCTGTACATTGAATCAAATATTTGGCTCGAATTCCATATATCAGTTGTGAATTGCTGACAGTCTCTAAACCTGATCCATTTGGAAATCTGCTAAAATTCCTTACAAATATTCACCACCCTAAAAATTCTGCATCTGTTTTGCTCTGTCTCATGATTTTGAATATTAATAATTATGCTTAACAGGAATGTTCTTTGCTTCTTAGCATATTTAGTGAGAGCATATCTAGAAGACCAATGCTTATGAAACAGAAATACTTAATTTATTAACTTTTTGAGAGGAGTTATATTCCAAAGTTTTAAAGTAAAGACATAATATTTTTACTGTATGAGAAGATTTTTGCATGGTCTTTCCTTCTCCACCTCTCTTAGACATATTCTCATGCAGAAAAAGGGAGGGACAATTGGTAGAACTTATTCAAGAATTTCAGCAACTCAGAAAGAGCTTGTTCATATGCACAAATCTTATACTTATTTATTTAATACCCAAAATAGACAATTTGGGTGAATATTAATATATGCAAACTAAATCCACTGTCAACTCAGGTTTTTAAAAAACTAGAATAGTCATTTTGGAAAGAAAGGGGCAATGAATTCCATGGCCTTTTTATAGAGCTACTGACTGCCTTAGAGAGTATATAGAAACCATTATCCTTGCCATATTGCAGGTTACTTTTTCAACTTAAAAATAAAATCTATAGACCATGTTGAATAATCTCTCTTGCAAGACCATCATCCTAACTGCATTGAAACACTGAGATAAGATATTCAATGGGTGTGAATGCTCTTTACTTATCATTGAGCTTAAAAAAAGGCTCATGTAACTAGATTCACATTTTATGCTAAACTGGGCTCCATTTTTAATTCCCATGGCCACTGAGGAATGAAACACAAAGAAGATGAATTTTTAGCCAGTGAGTCAGATATTTATAACTTCTGAAAAAGAAGATTCAGAACACTCAAAAAGTTAGAACAAAATGTGGAGATTTCCTCAGTTCCATGTGAATCAGATAGTTGTGATAGATGATTACATTAATATAATGTTTTTATAATTCTTGTTTTCAAGAAAAGAGAAGAAAATTATAAACTCAAGACACAATTTCTACTTGGCTTTTTCAGAAACATAAGAATAATATTTATTAATCTATTACCTAATATTTATTAATTATTAATGTGGAAACACTCAAAGGCAACATGATTGTGTACAAAGAACAGAGGACTTGGAATAAGAATTCATGAATTAAATTCTTTCTATCTTTTGGGGCAGATTTTGGGTACAGGTTTGGTTATTGTTATTTGCTTGTTTATTTGTTGGCTTTTTCAAAACAGAGATAATATACCAATAAGTTTTTTGTGAGCATCCGCTAAGTTAACAAATGAGAAAGGTACTAGTACACTTCTGGCCCATGGCAGAGTGTAAACAAATGTTAATTTCTTGTTTGCTTTATATTAGATGGTAGGGATTACTGTAACTCTCCAGCATCAAGCTGATTCATCTCTATCTTTGGCCACACTAGGAACATATTATGTCCCCTTCTCCTTGAAGTTAGTAGAGGCCATATGACTTCCTTTGCACCATGAAATTTGGGTAGATATGATCGTGGGCAGAAATGATATGTCATTTCTGGGAAGAAGCATTTAATTGCTGATATTCTACTCTCCTTGTCATGCTTCACCCTGCTAAGGTGACAGTGAAAGAAAATGTGTTAAGAGGTTTCAGAAGTTTAAAGCTACCTGGAATGTTGAACGAACTCATGAGCGTGGCTACTTTTGAAACCTACTTGGACTTGAAGTGGTCTTTACATTAACTAAAAATAAATTTTTGATATTGTAAGCTACTTATATTTGAGGATCGTTTGTTACCTCAATATAATCTAGTCAATCTTGAATTAATTTATCTAAATCATTTTTTCACTTATATTTCACATATCTCATGGTATAGACACTATTTAGAAGAAAAAAATAAACGATTTCACTGTGTATAAAATAAAAACTGAAAAACGTGGGCCTGTAATATGAGAACATTTATGCTAAATGGATTTTTCTCTGACTTATTTTGTTTAAAAATGACTTAGTACATTATACAGCAGAAACTAACACAACAATATAAAGCAATTATACTCCAATGAAGATGTTAAAAAAAATGACTTAGTACAATTCAAAAATATAATTATTCTGAAATCTGTTTTCTGTCTTATGGATTTCTAACCATCATCAGGATATGTAGGTCATTTTCTAATAATTATTATGAATCACTTATGTGAGAAAAGAGAAAATTTTTACTTCATGTTTGAGATTTGGAAAATGCAAAACTTGAAAGTGAAATCTTGAAATGTTTTCATTAAGTTTGAAAATCATCTTAATTGAGTCATAATTTAAAGACTTCAGAATCATAAAACGTAAGGCCTGTAAAGAATATGGTATATAATTTGGTCCCCAGATCCCATTTTGCACATTGAGATTCTGAGAGCCTAGGGTACACATTAATTGACTTGCCCCATATTGTTTTTGTAGGGATATTCCTCTGTTAAAAATCAACCTCCAGTGGCACTCTATTTCTTAAGATATAAGGTCAAAGCTCCTTAGATCACATTTAATCTGGGATCACTATTACCACAAATAATCTAATCCCACAATTGTGCTAAACAGCTCACCACTTCCTGAACAAGACAGACTCTTTCTTTCCTTTATGTCTTTGCAAATGGACATCTTTACCCTCTGTCTGGGACACCTTCCCTATCTTATCACTTTGACAAACTCCTGCTCAACCTAAAAGACTAAGCTCAAGTATCACTTCTCCTGTCCTTATTACTGCTAAATGCTATATTTAAATGATCTGATTTATGTGATCCAAACATATTTCATATTCATCACATTGCTTTGTAATTAATTCAATATAAATTATGTATTTGTTTCCAATTTTTTTTCTCCACTCTAAAAGAGGATTCCTCATCCCTACCCATTGCCCTGTAACTTGGGAGGAATATATATTCTCTTGTTTTGCTGATGTAAAACTTGGCCATGTGACTTGCTTTAATCAATGGAATTTGGGTGGAGGTTCCATATGCCACAAAGAATTCATTTGTTTCTTTTCATATGTTAAAATAATGGCATGTGCCAAATAGGGGCTTCTCCTTCAGTCTTAATACTGGAATGAAAAAGAGGTGGGGCAAACCCATAGCTAACCTATAGCCACAACAATCAATATTTAATGTGAGAAATACAGTAAGATCCTGAGTGCTTGAGATTTTTGCAAATGTGGCATTATTTAATGAAAACTAATACCCAGTTGTTTACATAGTTTCCCCTGGTTCCATTAAAGTAAATATCTTAAGGGGAGGCACTATGTCTCCTTAATTTTTGTGTTTCCAATTTCTTGATCAATTTCTGATATATAGTAGGTACTGAATGTTTTGTGAATAGATGAATGTAGTTTTGTTACATTATGCTAAAGCTGTACTTTCTGAAGATTCCTATTTTCTAAAGATTTAGAATCTGAATCAAGTTCCAGTGATACAGAAAAACAAAGAAAAAAGGTTTATGAATGGAATATGAATGTTGCACAGATACATACAGAGACAGTAAAATTATTCACACTATGTTCTGGTTATTTGCAAGTTGGAAAGGAATCAAGTACAAATTTTTTTTTGTTGAAGGTTGAAGAACAAGGGGAGTAGGACGTGACTTCAAGGGTCCAATAGAAATCATCATTCTCTTTCTGATATTCTAAGGTAGATTTATGGGGGATGTGGGTTTTTAGTAGTCATCTGCATAACAGAGATATATGGTGGTATTAGTAAAAGGGAGAAAGATTCACATAGTTTTAATGTGCAACCTAAGATTTTTTCCCATAATTTTCATACTCCATAGAAATGTAAAATGAACAAGGTAAAATAAGATCACATAATATACTTTTTATCTTTTTCTAGGAATATTTCACTGTTCATTTTCTAGTTTCAGTGCTCCAGCAGGTATTATTACCAACTATAAATTTAAAAATAAAGTGTTTTAAATCACACTTCAATTTCCTAATAAAAGTATGCATATTTGTTTTTTTTAAGGAGTTTTCTAAAGTAGTTTATTCCATCTGTGTTTTACTTTTTAACTCACGTATTAACTTTTTTAAAGTTGGGGCTCTATTTATAAATGTCTAACTTAAGTAAAATGTACTCTTATCTATTTCTATTCCCTTCACTCATTTCAATGATTTGAAATTTAATAATTAAAAGGTTTGAAATAATTTAGACAAGAATCAATAGCCCCTCAGTAGAGATTCTGATAAATTTGCAGTTTTGCAAATCTCACACAGGAGAATAATGCTAAAATTTACCAACAGTTATATACGATAAGTCTAAAGGATGTGTTTGTGGTAAAGCCAAACACAGGCTCATCCATGTGCTTAGTTCTTTCTTATTTAGGATTGCACTGAATCAGAATCAAGGGGGTCTGTATGAAATGTATTAATTTTTATTTCAGGGACTATTGCATGACTTACCAAACTGATAAGAAAAATCATTAGGAAATGAGGTAAGAGTATATATCCTAAGAGTTCACTTGTGAAAGTTACACAGAGAGGAAATCAGACCTCATGCTTAGCCAACACAACATCATGCTTCATTTCAGTAGGCTTTATGGGAGAATTTCTGGGACTCTGATGAGAATCGTCTGGTTATAGTTGTAAAGATGTTTATCATGGCACTGTGGGAAGGATGACCTATTTGTGTATAGAAATTTAGAAGATTCTCAATTTTTAACTTCTTTCATCTACTTGAAAACTTTTAATCTCTTTGCTCAACCATACCTCACCATAATTCTTTCTCTAAATGAAATAACTCCTCCCCTACATATTTGAAGATTTCTAAGTTTAATGCTGGCATTTGTATATGCTAAACACTCATTTGGGAATTTTCTGTTGGTATACATCCTCAAATCCACCATGGGGCAATTATGGAAAACTACAATTCTCACGTTACATTCAATATCTCTAATTTATGCCAGATTTACTAAGCATGAATGGTCTCATGGAGACTACAAATAAAATGCAGTAACATATTGCTCCTACTAAAGTGAAAACTGCTATAATTAAAACACTATATTATTGGTGAATTATTCTCATTGTCTTTATCATTTTACTAAACATTTTTGTTTACTCTCTTCTGGAAAAATCTGAAAAAAAGTCTTTTGAATTTTTCTCATTACTGAATTTTCCAAATTCATTGCTATTTATACAAACTCATAACCAAACAAACAAATATGTCAGAGTGCTGGGCCTCATGTCACGATTGTACCAGGTGCTGGTACAACAAACTGACAAAAAGGCATTTCAAGTATTCAATATTATTTCAAGTACGGTACCACTTTGTGACCTTAAAATAAAAATTGTTCAAATTATTTTATGTGTTAACTATTAGCATATAAAGTACGGAAAGCCAGAAAGATATTAAATTTAATAAAGAAAATTTATTCAACAAATTTTCATTTTATGTGTGTGTTTATATGAGGCATATCTGTGTGTGTATGAAATTATTAATTTTTAAAATAAGTTACTTTAACCGAGTAAGATGTTTAATCATATGAAACAAGAATTATTTTAAAATTAGTGAACATTTTCTGACACAGTACTCAGTCCAGAAATTGTTCTTTTTTGCTAAAAGCCAAAGTAGGTTACACTACCTCCTGCACATTTTTAAAACCCCTCTACGCACAGAAACATACACCCACACACATACACACAGACATACTTATACCAAGTAAGCAGTTTTACAGATGTCATACTTAGGAATAATGAAATGCCTTAAGTTCCAAAATCCATACCAATATTTTCAGTAACATCCCCTGAAAACAAAATAAAACAAACAACTCAAACAACAAACAATGTAATTACCACTATATAACGATTTAACGATCATTTTCTAAATACATAAAAGTTTTGAGCAATTATCAGGGGAGAGCTAAGTTCTTGGCTAACTGTACATAAGCACTGATGAAAGGAATTGACCAGATCAGTGTAGGATATGGACTGGCTTGGGGCAGAGAAGACAAACAGTGGATAATAAAACTGTAAGATGATAATGGAAGAAAGGGACCATGACAACATATTTCCTTTAATGCCTCTGACTAGAGATTCACTCATATCTTAGTAAGGAGGGATTATAATATAACATCTTCAAACGACTCTCGTTCTATTACACAGTGTTTATGAGCAGTATGATGTACTGGTTAGGAACATTGCTTTGAAATCAGTGAGGCTTGAATTTAATTTTGATCTTGCTATTTACAGTTGTGCAAACTTGAGTACCTAATATGACCTCTGCACCTCCCTTACCTTATTGATGAATCGGCAATGATAAAATAAACCTGCTTGCTAGCATGCATGAGCTTTAAACCAGCTAATGGTCATAAGATACACAGCACCTGCACTTGGTGCTTTGGGTGCTCCCAAGGGTGCTAGTTATTTTACCTTGAGATAGTTCAGCAAACTGTTCATAATTCATAACATGACTCTATTGCGGGAGGTAGAGTTTATTTCTTAACTAATCTTTGTGTGTGTGTATGTGTGTTTGTTGTTTTATTATGAGATCGCAAGTTAAATGAACTTCTTGTGTTTTTTAAAAAGAGGTAGCTGAACTGAGTGGAAATAAGTAACAGGTTAACAGCCCTACCTCCCAGATGCCACAGGAAAACACCACTTCCTCAGGCTTATTTTTGATATGCCATCAAATGGTAGGAAACCACCCTATAGGATAAATAAACCAGGAGTTTGTCATCTGACCACAATGAATAATCCAAATCCAGGTTAATATTATGTGGATATTCTTTACATCTCATATTTCTTATTGATCATATTTTTACAAAGCACATACATTTAGTCCTAAAGGTATTGATATTACAATTAATGGCACAGTTGAACTGTCTTATTGGCTTCAGAGTTTTTTTAAGACAAAAGACAGAGGAGGATAAACAGGACCACAGACAACCTTCTAATAACTTTTTGTAAACCAAGACAGAGCTGGAAATGGCTGTAGTCCAAACTCATCACACAGGAGATCACACAGATGGGGAGATAAAAGTTGTCCATGTAGCCCCTGACAGTGCTCAGTATTTTATTCAGAATCTCAGGTAAGCCACCTGCATGCTGATGGCATCACAAAAATAAAGGCCAAGGGCTGATTACTGGATGGGTACTCTTTATTATCATATATCAGGTGTCACCTGTAATTTCATGTCTCTGGCAATGAGACAGAATCCATCTGTCATCTAATCATGGATCTTAGTCAATTATCTTTGCTCTTTGGAAACAAGCTTTTATATTGTTTGGGAGTAGCAAGAAGCCAGCCCACTTTCTGAGACTGACTGTGAAATAAATAGAACAACAGTTAAAGAAAACAAGCTGATATTTTCTACACAGTGCAAGCAAAGAAAATGTCCTATTTCTCTGCAGTTTTAATATATGAAACTATAACTGGCTCATATCCGCAGGGATGTTGTTGGCGGGTCCCAGTATGGAGCCCCGACAGTCAGTGAAGCAGAGACATTTGAGCACAGGGGTGTGTTATAAATGCAGTTGTATTATAACAAGGTCCTTGAGGCGCTCATAGCGACTCACCTTCTAAGATGTGCTTCGAGCAAGACAGATACTTTATTATAAGGATTCACTTTCTGTGAACAAGCACCTAAAGAACAGGTTTAAAAAAAAATAAAACAGGTGCTGTGAACAAGCACCTAAAGCACAGGTTTTAAAACTTCTCATCTTGTGAGTACAAATCTCCTTTCTCATTCACTTCCACTCCCATAGAAAGATGCAGAACAGGACCCCCAAGTGACCCCCATCCGCTTATTAAAGCCTCCTTTAATAAGCCCATCTCTAGACTCAAAGGAAAAAGGCCAATGTATAGAGTTCCTAAAATTTTGAAGATTCTGGAAATGTTCCACTAATGGCTAATTTGGAAGGAAAAATAAGGAGTAAACTAAAGGCTATTATGTAGACAAAAAGAAAAACCTGTTTTTACAAGAAAGGTGGTTTGCAGCCTCTGAACACAAAGGAGGTAACAATACAAAGAACCACTGTAATAATTTGGAATTTTTTCTATCATTTTAGATTTGGCACGCCATTCAAATGAGAACATATTTAAATAAGGACAGAGTTTACATGCTTTTAAAAGCGGGAATGGGAGGGAGCCTGTCTATTCACAGTCAATGATGATGAGGCCTCCTTCAGGCAGGAGAATGTTTGTATGCCATCACACTGGAGATGCAGTAGTCTTTGCCTTTAGGGAGAGTTATATGCTGAAATGCAGGAAGTTGTGATTTATCTGGGTGAGATGAAACCTCTACAGAGTAATGTCTGGGATTTCTTTACAATATTGGGTAAGCTGGAGGACTGATTATCAAGTAAGTTTTGGTATAGTGGGTAAAAACACATTTTTATTAAAAGCAAATTCAGAATGTGCAGTGCATCTCTCAATTCTGAATTGAAGTGGACAATTATGGAGTTGGTTTTACAATACATGCTCCATTACAACGGGCTTGATTCTGTACGAAGCTTTAAGTCTCTTTCGAAGTCAGTTACTAGGCAGGGTTTCCAGACCCTGCAGCATTTATCATAATTATATTTGAACCTGTTGCTAATGATTGGAGGGCTGTGTGAACCTACTTAGATGGAGAAATCCAAAGCACAAAGAAGCAGCAAGGTGAGGGCTACAAAAGGTAAAAGGGGCGCCAGTCTCACTATGGTGCTATTTTCTAAAAGCCATATGATCATAAAGAGTAAATCCTGAGAAGTAGAATTAGGGAACACCTGATGCATAATGTCACAGTAAAACATCCAAACTGAAAAAAACTAATGCTGCAGAGGGAGGAAAGAATGTGAAAATCCATTATCGAGATATATTTTTAATTATTAGTGATCAATCCATCTGAACCAGACTGATCATTTTCACTGGTGGCAAGTTTTGTCCCTTAATGATGGATTTAATTTTGGGTAATATTAAATGCTTTTCTGGAATCCTATTTGCCCTTCTTTTATTTTCACAAGCCTCGGTCTCTCCTTTATAAATGAACGTAGTGCTTAAGGACACATTTTCCTGGACCTAGGCTCTGCCATAGAAAGATTCTCCTTTACCTAAAAATAAAGTTCTCTTTAACCATGCAGTGTGCTGTGGAGAGAAAAAGCTGACAATATTGTCGTATTCTCTTGCTTAAGAACAAACAATTGAACCATCACATATAAAAAAATTGGATTTTTCATATGTGAATTTTTTTAAACCACAGTTGGCAAAGATTTACAGTGTATGTGTATGTAATAAATATATATATACATAGTATATATAAAACATTTCCGAACCCCCAGCCTAGATAGAGAAATCTATAGGTAATTTTTTACCAATGACAATGAAACCAATAGTGTCTCTACAGCTGTGCAAGTGCTAGATTGAGGCACTCATGGTCGCATACCTTCTAAGATAGCCTGCAAGCAAGATGGATACTTGATTCCCTCTATACACTAGGCTGGTTCCCAGTATACTAGGACATTCTGCTCCTAGCAAGTCACTGAAGCCTAGGCTCTCTCCTTCCTGCTATCACTGTCAAGTGCACAGTCCTTAGACCGGCTGAGGATTGCAGGAGTACAGGTCCATATGAGGACCTTTTTCTTCTTGTTTTCTGTTGCTGCTACTTCAGGTTACTGTCACCACTGCCAAGGTCCCTTCTGGTGTATAACGTCAAGGAAACTTCTGTTGTTCCTGTCTTTTTGACCTCCCAGGATGATGGCGCCATCACTTCCATGCTGGGAGAAAATAGGGAAACCTTCTTTACCCAGGGCCACCATTTATATGACTCATTCAGGGACAGAATCATTTCTTGCAATGGAGCTGGGGCTACTTCCTCCTGGTTGGCTGAAGCCAAGTCTAGGAGCTTAAAAATCTCACTCTTGCTAGGGTTCCAGTTTAACCACCCAAGCCACCTTGACTCCCACTGCCTCTCCTCCACTTAGGACGAGCTTCTAACTTTGTTTTTCTGGAGCAAGACTTCTCCCTTGTTGTATCTTGGATTTGACCTCGCATCTATCCCTTAAGAGAGGTAGAAAGAAAGACAGACTTTTATAGACTTAAAAACAGGGAAGGGCTTCCCTGGTGGCGCAGTGGTTGAGAGTCCGCCTGCCGATGCAGAGGACACGGGTTCGTGCCCTGGTCCGGGAGGATCCCACGTGCCGCGGAGCGGCTGGGCCCGTGAGCCATGGCCGCTGAGCCTGCGTGTCCGGAGAGGCCACAACAGTGAGAGGCCCGCGTACCGCAAAAAAACAAAAAAACAGGGAAGACAGTTGCTTTCCTCTGACTGACAAAGAGCATTAACCTTCAAAGCTGAGTACCAATTTCCACTGCAAATAATTTGTGTTCTCAAGAGATGTTATTTTACTAGGGTCTCCATTTTTCTCCTCCATTATTCTCTGCAGTTTTGAGATGGAATTCAAAACATATATTTTCAAAGCTACCTTAGGTAGGATATTATAGTGGTTAATTCACTATGGTGCTGCCTGGTTTAACACTATAAAAATTAATATATTTATACATATTACAAAATAATATATTTTGTCATTTTATTGTGTAAAATGAAATAGAAACAATAAAAAACCAAAATGTCATTTATTGTTAAGGTACCCTTGAATAACAGTCTGTGTCCTTTTGGCCCAGAAATTTCAATTTTAGAAATTTATCCTACAAGCATACTCACATAAGTGGACATAGATAATGGTAATGAATGCTCATTGTAATATAGTATACATAAAAATGGAATATTATGCAGCCTAATGGGTAATTTAATGTAGATCTATATTTACCTACAAAGAAAGAATTATAAGAAATATTATCTCAGAAGGCCAATTGTAAAACATTGGGTATGTCGTGATTCCATTTGTGTAAGAAAAGTATGAACATATATAAACTTGCATATGCAAAGACTGTTTCTAAACCACATATTAAAATATGTTTTTTTACATTCTTATAAATGGTACTGGCCAAATGCGGATGACCACGTTTATTTTTATTTCTACTGTTTAAATATTTTATCATGAGTTGTACAATCTCATAATAAAAATTAATTAAAAGCATAATAATCTTAATTCTCTCCTCAATAACTACTGTACTGTTTATTACATTGGCAGAGAAATCTCCACATTTCATGGCACTCTGGTGAACACTGGAAGATCATACATTTTGTCAAGTAAGCTAATTTCATCCACTTGAAATAAATGTGAACGTGGAGAGGTTAGCTAACAGGCATTACACCCGTGGTGTTCAAATTCTTCAACCTGGGATGCTTCTTAGAACTCCCCCAACCCTTTCTCTTATCTAAAAGTCACCTTCTCTCTCACTGGCTGTGCTTTTCCCCAGTTGAACCTTTTTTAAGATAAAAGAAATTGCTGAGCAAACTTAGAAAAAGAATAACCTCCTAACTTGGGATAAAAAAAATTCAGTGCAAACCTAGGCTAGATTTTAGCTTCTGGCCCAAACTAATCATGATTGAGATTACTTGCTAACTGCCCCTCATTTCCCAGACCTAACCTTAACCAGAATTAGGAGGACCAGACTTAAATACTTGAGTCCTCCTTCTGAAAGTCTGCCCCTAACCCACTGTCACCTTTGAAAACATTATCCCCAGAAGGCTGCCCAGCCCCAGGCCATATTTCTGTTTTGGTTGCTGTTAATTAGATTCCTTTCTAGTGCACTCCCAAGAATACAGCTTTCCATTAGGACCCAGGTCTTCCTCTCCCTACCCTGCCAGTTACTAGATTTCTGCTCCAGTGACTAGAAGCTTGCTTCCTGTCAACACATTTCCAGGTACTACCTGTCTGCCTCTCTGCCTTTTGGGGTATCCATTAACCAACTATTTTACTCTGCTTATCTGTTGAGATTTTTAATGCATAGTGAACTTATCTGAGGCACACTCTCATCTGTTTATTCATCCATTTCTTCAATAAATATGTACTGAATGCCCACCGTGTACCAGCTACTATGCCAAGAATGGAGGATACATTGTGAACCAGCCTCTGTCCAGTTCTCAAGAAAACTAATTCTCTTGTCAGGTGATTATCAAACAAGTAATTCCCTCTCTCCTCTCCCTTCTTCCCTCTCCTCTGCCTTCTTCTTCTTGCGACAAAGCTCCATTTATTTTTCAAATGAAATCTTACAGGAACTCCAATAAAAAGTAAAGGCTAGAGTCATGCTGTGAGTCCACTCTGTCCATCCTTACTTTTAAAATATTTCCTGTAGCATTCTAAATCCCTGAACTAAGGCTCCCTGGATATTATGTGTTTCCTACCAGACTCAGTTTCTGCAACAATTCTTCTGGGTCCCAGGCTCACTCACCACAGTGGGCAGGTCTCGATTTAACTCTCTGCCTTCATACTCATCAACTTTAAGTCCCTTCTACAGATATCCAACCATTCCTAGATAAACCCTAAACTGTGGCATCCAGATCAGAATGGGAAATTAAGGGCTCAATATAACCTCAAGAAATAACTACTTTTTATTTTAAAAGTTTTTAAATTGAAGTATAGTTGATTTACAATATTGTATTAGTTTCAGGGGTACAGCAAAGTGATTCAGTTATATATTTTTTCAGATTATTTTCCATTATAGGTTATTACAAGATGTTGAATATTGTTCTCTGTGTTAATGCCTCTCAGTTGGAGATACTTTTCAAGTGAAGAGGGCTTTTAGAATCGACTTATTCTCTCACTCTTGCTATACAACATAGGCCAAATTTTGGTATACGCTTCCATTAAAAAAGTTAAAACAAAAATAGAATCTACTGTTCTTCAATCAAAAACATAGAGATTGCAGAAATATATAATCAAGTGCAACTATGATTCAGAATTCTATTCTAGGGAGAAACTTTGTGTTTTCTTCTCCTTCACGTCTCTCAAAAACATACGAAAAATATTTTAAAAGATAAAGGAAAATAGTTTTTTTTTTTTCCCATTATAATACTTATCTCTCACTCATTAGGCTTTCCCTCTCTTGAAACAGCCTTAAGAGATCTCTTCAGAAGAACATAATGTCATCAGGCCTCACAAAAGTAAATAAAAGCTGCAGCAGGGGCTGGCAGTGGGCTGGAATGAAGGAAAATGAACGCAAGTATGCATCTGTCCTTTCATCACAGCTAGGCTCTTTCATACAGCACTTACCTTCTTATATCTTTATTGCATCATTGGTTTGCCAGTGTCAGGACAAGATGGCTCCAAAAAGGCTTCAACTTTTGGGGAGAGTGGGCAGCACAATCTGGGATGTAGTAGCATCTTTCCCATAGACCTAAGGTCTGAATCTGAGTCTAGAAATAAAAGAAAAATATAAATGTAAGTGTTCCTCTTTGATCACCTGCACATTTCTTTCTCTTATTTTTTGGTCCTTTGCTGCTGCTACCCTGAAAGTAACCCTGTGTTTAAGCCATTAAGGACTTGCAAATGAAGGGAGACAAAGTTGGAGAATTCAGTTTCCAACTAATGTTCCTAATAATTGTGGTGTAATTTGGGTGCTTTTAGTAAATGGGGACCATAATCACCAAGATTAATGAGGGTTACCAAAGGTGGAAAATCCAGATGCTGGCAGGATTCTGAATCTCCAAGTTCGTGAAAACAGCAGAGAAATATAGGAGTAAATATGATAATTAATAGAAGGGTCAACTAAGTGTCCAATTTTGAATTTATTTTTGAAATGTGATAAACTTCTAAATATGTCCCTAGAATGTCAAAGAGAATTCAATCAATAAACAAGCCTATTTAAGATTTCCTCTTTTCAATAGTGAGCTAAGTTGGCACAGTTGCTGTGTAAATAAAACCAGAGCTCTGTTCCCTAACCTAAGGTTCCTTATAATCTATTCATTGGATGAAAACCAATATATATTGAATAAAAGTGGTCAAGACAGTGAACTATAATTAAAGCATTAAACTGGGTCAAATAAACATAAGCTCTTCAAGTGTGGAACCAATATCTCATCTAATATTGAACTTGGACTGGCAGAGGATAAATGTTTGACAAATATATGTTTGGGTGAATGAATGATTAAAAAAATAGAAAAATAATGAGGATTGGGGAAGGAATTGTTACTGAAAGTGAATTTTTATAAAAAGAATGTATAAGTTAGCAGGATGAAGACAGAAACACATTCCCAGTAAGTGATCAAAAATTAACAGACATGCGTTCATAGGATAGTGTGAAGGCCAGCCTTATTCGAATGAAATTGTGTTTATTTTGATTAAGTAAAATATAATAGCATAGATCAGACATTGTGTCAGGTGCTAATAATATAGAAATAACCAAAGAAAACCTAGCTTAGGCTTTCAAGATACCCTGGTTCAGTGGACACTCAGTGAGGACCTTTGAAACTAAGATTGAAAAGACATGGTAAATCCAAATGAGAGAAACTTCAGAATCTGGACCAAGAGCTTAGATTTCATATAATCTGATTTATTTAATAGTAGAAACTTTTGTCAACATGATAAAGACAAAACGAAAGATTATGAAAATTTCTAAAATATTAGAATGATAAAGTACGTAGAGAATTACTATTGCCATCCCTACTTTAGACATACATTTTAAGATTTCTTATACAGTGTTCCTAATTTTTAACAAAAATATTGACGGTTCTTATCACAAAACTGAAATATTGAGTGCACTCACTGTGTTTGTTCATCTCTGTACTCAGTACTTCCTGTGTGAACTGCATAGTCCAGGAAAGTAACAAAGATTACCAACAACAGATGTAGACTCTCTTCCACTGGCCCTCTGCTCCATATGTGCTGATATCTGAGTTTTTTGTTTTTTTTTCTTGTTTTTTTTTTTTTGCAGTAGGCGGGCCTCTCACTGTTGTGGCCTCTCCCGTTGCGGAGCACAGGCTCCAGACGCGCAGGCTCAGCGGCCATGGCTCACGGGCCCAGCCGCTCCGCGGCATGTGGGACCTTCCTGGACCAGGGCACGAACCCGTGTCCCCTGCATCGGCAGGCGTACTCTCAACCACTGCACCACCAGGGAAGCCCTATCTGAGTATTTTTAACACAGTACCCAAGCCCATTATGTTGTCATTCAGTCACCTTAAGAGTGGCATGGACTTATATATACTATCAAATATAAAGTAGATAGCTGGTGGGAAGCAGCCGCATAGCACAGGGAGATCAGCCTGGTGCTTTGTGTCCACCTAGAGGGGTGGGATAGGGAGGGTGGGACGGAGAGGCAAGAGAGAGGAGATATGGGGATATATGCACATGTATAGCTGATTCACTTTGTTATAAAGCAGAAACTAACACACCATTGTAAAGCAATTATACTCCAATAAAGATGTTTAAAAAAAAAGAGGTCTTTAAAGAATAAGGCAAACGGTTATTAAAATGCTTAGAGTTGATGGTACATGGGAATACTTGAATGCCAAGCCTTATTTTGATCAGAAATTACCATTTGATGAAAGCTCTGGTTTTCATTTACACTTGCTTATGAGTCAACAAAGTTTGGTAAAATCACTCACTGCACTTACTTCGAGAATGTTTCCATTTCTTCATCTCTAAATTGCTATATTAAAAGAAAAGAAAACCTTCCAGGCTTGGTATCTTAGAGTTAGCCCATCAGATAGCAAATTTTAGTCTATTAAGTTATTTTGAAAAAGTATATTTAGAAGCAACATTTCAGGGAAAGAAATTTATAGATTTATCTAATTGATCAGATGCCCACGATCTAAATGGGTGACTCTCCTGGCCTGTCACAAGTAAATACTGTGAGACAGCTAAAGCCAAGGGTCAGTTGGAGGCAATGCCACAGTCCACAGACTTGCCTATGTTTGAAACTGTGTCTGCTCGTGAGCGTTATTCCCTGTGCCTGGCACTCGTAGGTACCCAAGAGCATGTGGCATTATCACAATATTGGTAGTGTTAGGGAAAGACTTAGCAAATTAGGGAAATTTACAGATGGGCCTGATACTCCAGATTATCAGCACACTTGTGTTGTTGTTAAAATAAAATACTCTCCAACTGTTCCACAGCTCGTTTGCATTACTGCTAAAGAAAAGTGTATTATGTAGACAGCATTTTAGGCCCAGCTAGCATAATGATAGTGATTTGGCCCAAGTTAAAGGAGAGGTAAAAGTAACAGGTAACATTCTATATGGAAAATATTAATTTGCAAAAGCATAGGCTATTTAAAATTAAATGACCTTTTTTTTTTTTACCCATTTCCTAATTTGTTTGCGGGGGGTGACTTGAAATTTGGTATGGTTCTCTTAGTTTCCTCAGGGTCAAGTAGGATGTAACAAGAAGTTTCAAAAACTTCAAAAAGTAATGGATTTCCCTTCACATCTATGTAAGCTCAAGGTGTATTTTCCTGACCTCTCTCATGTCTATTTTCAATGTTACTAAAGCTTTAAAAAATACAACAGGAAGAGAAATTGATCCGACTCCTATGAAATCCACTTTGCTTCGAATCTGTAAGTCTGTGGTAGGCCAGTTCAACAACAAGAAAAATTTAGCCTTGCATCTGGAACAAAATTCAGTACTGTGGTCCATTATTAACCAGAGTATGTAATCAATATCTTTGGTAATTTGGATTTCAATACATAGAAATAAACGTGCCACAAAGATTTAATAGCATAGCTGGGTGTATCCCTTCTTATATCTCTGGAACAGAAGCATGGTAGCTTTTCCTGCTGCCCTGTTTACTTTGCACTAGTCAAAAATTTTAAAAAAATTGCTAACTTGAGTACTGGTTTTCTTTAGAACAGTCATGATAGATAAGACTTAGCCTTAATTCTGACCAAGGCTTTTCTTGGTCATTCTGAAGAGTTTTTTCAGGTGTACAGCTCTTTCTTGGCAAGAATGGAAAGAAGAACAAGAATCCTTAGATGGCAGGGAGTAGATACTCCTCCCCAAACTCCTATTTTTTCCTCTACTTATGACTTCCAAAATGGTTAAAAACCTGACTTACAGGATGAAATCCTTAAAGCATCTCCATCTTCTACTGCTGGCAAAACTATGAAAATGTACATTGCTTCTCCTCACAACTTTCTCTCCCCAAGTCTGAGGATCTGACATTTAAAAATGGAGGGCTTTGCTTTTAATTCCGGGACCCAGTTCAAAGTTGATGTTGGATAAATTAATATGGAGAAAAATACTCTAGTAAATAATCGTTCAGTAGTAGGTAGCTTCACTTTACTTCAGTGAAAATAATTTATGTGCTTTTCACCTTTGAATCAAGAATTATTTTAGATTTCCAAGGGAGAGTTTTACTATACAATATCCTGCATTTTAAATACTATTTAATTATGATTTGCTTCCTTGGGGATTATATCATCATGTGATTTAATTCGGTATATACCCTAAGGGGGAGCATATTTCAATTATAAAATAATTCCTTCAGAAACAATAATGGTTCAATGATTTATTTCAGGATGCTATTATAAAATGGCTTATTCAACTGGAATTTGAATGCATTTGATTTTAAAAATATGGTATAAATACCCCAAAATGCATGTGAAATGAACATATGTGCTTTAGTGCTCACACACAAAAATCATATTTATATCTATTTTCAGTCTTTACATAATACTTCAATTATTATACCTTGAAAAAAGAACTTAGAAAACTGAACACTATGAAACATTTATATTATTATCTCTTGAAAAAGTTCATTTTTGGACAAGTATCATTTGGATAGCGATTAACTTAATCAGAGATTTTGAATCTACTTTAATTTTTAATCTCTTTAAAAAAAAATATGTCTGAATCTTTAAAAGACCTAAACCTGTAGTCACAAAGCACTGCTTCAAAAAAGGAAAAAAAAAAAAAAAAAGGGAAAGTTTTTAAAGCAGTCACCGGCTGTAAGAGAGATAGTGCAGGCAGCAGATTTGTGACAGAGTGGAGCATGAAACCCATCAGCTGATGAGTGAAAATCCCTGGTTTCTAATTAATCGAGGTACACAGGCCAAGGGATGAAGAGGATCAGGGAAATGAAATCAGGAAAAAGATACCATCAGTCATTTCTGCGGCCCATTGTCATACTTCAGAATCTGCTGTAATGAATCACTCAGGCATTCCACAGCTACATTCAAATGGTGAAGAAAATTCATTGTCCGGTGAAGAGCGTTTGATAAAAATCTCCACCGCC
This sequence comes from Globicephala melas, assembly GCF_963455315.2. Lineage (NCBI taxonomy): Eukaryota > Metazoa > Chordata > Mammalia > Artiodactyla > Delphinidae > Globicephala > Globicephala melas. The sequence continues at coordinate 48,071,774 of NC_083330.1, forward strand.
CCCCTCGCCACTTTGTCAGAAGCCTATGATCAGAAAAGGAAATCCAGACAGCACAACAGGTGTGCTTTTTGCAAGCCTGGTAAAATCTGCAAATGAACCAAGTATGGAAGAATTTTTTTGTACTAATTTTTTTCCCCAAAATGTGTATGAGGAGAGTGTGGAGACAGAGTATCTGGCAAGGGGAGGCTTGTTATTGAAAAGAATTGCAAAAAGTGTAAGATTAAGAAAAGCAGAAGAGTGAGCCCCTTCCTGCTGCAGTGGAGAAATGCATGTTTCTGTCAACTCTTAACTAGAGAAATAAGAGAAGACATTGGGGAAATGTAGTACTATTTAATTTAATTTATAAAGAGAGACATTTCCTTTGAAGGACAATCTATCCAATGAAGAAAGCATTAGGCATTACAGCCTGGCTCTGATCAGAAAAGAAAAACCTCATTCTCAAAATCAGACTGAGGCTCTTGGGCCCATGATTTCTGGGGTTTCCTGGAGAAAACGTTTCCTTTAAAGTCAGTGAGACTTACCCGTGATGAATGCACATTTCAGCCTGAAGGTTTTGTTCAAAGGTTTCCTAATTCAGGCCTGCATTCCTCTTGGGTTATATCCCACTTTTGCGATACTTATGCATTTTAATGGAGAAAATACTCATTGGGGCACCTACGACACAGTATCTGTGGTTTTCGACTCTGCAGCAACTTTGTGACTGAGAACAATTTCTCATAGCAGCTCCAAGTGCTGTGTGGCATTAGGTGACATGCGAAGATAATTGTTTTCAAATAATCAGGTACTGTACTGAGACATATAAGGATGGCTGATTCATTTTAAATTTAATTACTATAATATAGGGTTTCGCTGTCTATATTATCAATCACCAAGACACTTTGGAGTTGATAATATTAAAATTGCAACAATAATGAGAATTCTACTTCATGATGAAAATAATTTTAATCATGGGTAGATTACAAATCCATTTACAGTTATGGTTACTGAGAATTCTATTATCTACGTTCTCTTGTAAAAGATGTTAAGACATGTTTTCAGGAAGTAGAAAAGATTATAGAAGTATGCTGCTTCTATAAAGTTCCAAGCACACAGGCTTTAAGAAAACCTCGGGAACAGCTTCCAAACTGTCAAGACTGGTGGGGTAGAATGTGGAGCCGGGGAAGCGGCTGGGATTAAAGGGAGGCAGAAAGCCCTCTGTCTTTTTGGTTCCAGTTTGCTTTATTCAGTCAAAATTATTTTTGAGAAACTGCTGTGTAACAGGCACAGGACTGGGTGCTGGGGAGGAAGTAGATAACAAGCAGTGTGGTCGCTGCCCTCGTGGTGCTCACAGTCTAGTTTGTTTTAATGACGGCCCTGGCCTTGAGGGTGTTTTGGATTTTAAATGGATTCCAATGGAGGGCAGTAAATGAGGCTAGGCAACAACTGGTCCTCAACTCTGCCTGTGCATCACCTGGGAAGTTAAAAAATATATATATACTTACGTATGTAATACAATATAATAATATATAGATAGATATCTTTATCCAGACCCCATCCCCAGCAGTTTCGTATGGGGTGGGGCTCAGGCATAAGTATTTTTGCAAAGCCCCCCAGGGGATTCTAACGTGCAGCTAAGGTTAGAAAACACGAGACCACCAAACACAACATCTAAAGGACCACCACTATGGATATGATTTGAGATGACTCTGCTCATCTGGTAAGCCTCTAGGAAATTGTTTTCTAGTGTCTGACTGAATGAAACTAGCCCCAAAGATGAGTAATTTATTTTGCAGAGAATATGTAAGTTCGTATACATAATACTTTACAATCACCTTTGCTAGCTATGACTTCATCTCTCCTTCTGATATGCAAAATAATCAGATTTGGTCTGATAATTGGTCCCAGAAAGATTTACTCACTGCTGCTCATTGTTTATTCAATCTTTTATCTAGGAATTTCTAAGAGGTAGGTTTAGTTACACCAGCAATAGTTTAAGAAGCTGAGTCAAAGCAATACTAAATGAGTTTGAGGGGACTGAGTTGTAGGAAAGTAGGCATTCAATGGTAACGGACAGCTGAGTTATCCCAGCTGTATTCCCCTAGTCCGTGTGGCTGGGCTCCAAAATCCCTGGTAACTTGTATCCCCTCCACAAAATTTGGTCTCTAATTTATGCATTTGGGCATTTCTTGGTTTAGGGCTTCATACTTGAATGACTTTCTATTTATATATTTAATTCCTATTAAACGTATCTTGTATGTATACATTTACAAAATAACTAGACATAAAAATCATAATTTCTATTATCAATTCTAATTTTCTTTATACCATATTCTTTCTTCTCTTATTCTCTCTTAACTAGGATTCTTTCTCTTCTCTACTTCTCTTTATCCTGAACCCTGCTCCCCCACTTGAATGTGTTTATTTTATTTTCCCTTTGCTCTCTCAGGAACGAACAAAGTCTATAATCACAAATATCTCCAAACATTCACTTGATCCCTTTACTCAGTTTTTGTTTTCCATAATACTCGTCAAGTCCTAGAGTGTGCGTGTGCATCTATATGCATAGACGTGGAAATCGTTAAGTCTAAAAAATCAGTCTATTACCCTCACTGTCACTTAAAGCATTCCCACAAGCATGTGAACTGCGCCCCACACTGGTCCCCTGCTTGGTGGAACTCTATGAATAAATTATATTTCCAGAGTCTGCCAGCTTTCTGACTCCAGTTTACTGCACTTTGGAACAACATCTTTCCTTCATATGTTCCATCATTGCTGTCTTCCTGGGTTTATTTTCATCTTTCTGTTTCTCTAGCTCACTAATAACTTTTGCAGGAAGAGCTGGCCTCTCTCATGGCCAGAGCTTCTTTGGACTTAGCCTGTAATTAGGTCAAATTATTTGGGTGACGATCAAAGTAGAAAAAACCTACTTCGATGGCATTCAGTCAGGAGTATCATTGTTTAACATTTGTGTTTGCATCCTAATTTTCAGGATTGGAAAACACATGGATACAAGTGTGAGATTAAATTTTATTTTCTTTAAAGCAATAAACTACGTTCAGTGTCGTCACTTTCAGCATTTAGAGAAACACAAAGCATTAAGCTGTCAGATTTTAGAGTAACGATACAGAATTGTGAATTCTGATTTGAAGGCACAGACATTGCAATCATTGACTATAAATACTTGAATTTATAAAATGAATCGGCAAAGGGAAAAGAAACAAAAAGTTGTAAATAAGTTAAATTGTTTGAGAAGATTAACACAGCCATTGCTCAGCCCACCATTTTAATCAAGTCACTTTGCAAAGAAGGTTACTTGGATGGGTTTCATCAAAAAAAAGAAAAGAAATTGACCAGAGAGTCCACAGGTGATCAGGTCCAAGCCTTCCCCCAGAGTCAGACCTTCAAATATTTATCATATATGTATGTGTGTTTGCTTGGATCATGATAAAGTACCTATTTGGGATTTTTGGAAAGTGAGCTAGAATGTCACCTGAGACATCCATCTGATTTGGACTGAGTTCAGAAGCAAAGTGCCTTGAGAGGCCAAAAGAGAGAGGGTGAGAGGAAGAGCAAGCAGGAATGGACAGCCCATGTTGCCAGCTCTAATATCCCAGCGCAATTATTTTGTGGACATCCACTCCTTGCCTGCCCAGGAGATAGGGCTATAAGTGTATGTTATTTTTTAATTACAAGGGGCGGGGGTAGAAAAAAATCCTGATGATGGGCTGGAAGGTGCCATTGCATTGTTATTTTTTCCTCTCCCTTCGTGTGCTGATTATGTGAGCCGGGCTCCTTTGCTAGCCGATGATAAGCAGAATTTCCATGTTCTCTGCATAATTAATCCATCTCTGCCTCTCTTCATGCCAACTCGCCCGTTATCGCCGGCACATGCCTGAATTGCAAAAGAATCCGCTCTTCAATTGGAACTTATTGATATTCTAAGAAAAAAAAAAAGGGAGAAGGGGGAAAAAACCGAAAATCCTTAAGTTTAAGCCGCAGATTTTTAAATGGATTAATTTCGCTGCAATCGCAGCCATCTAAGGCGGGAAGGCAGGCAGAGCAAATTGAAAGCGTCTCCATGTTTGCAGAATTGGGTCCAGATCGCTGAAATGTACTGGCACAGCTCTCTTTTAAAGTCAGAAAATTACCATTCATTTACATCACATGAAATACTTTTTTATGCTAGAAATATTCAAGAGACGTTCTTTAAATGCCTGCTAATGCTTGATAACATTTCTAACTTTCAACGTTTTGCTAGACTTTGATGTGACATGATAGGAATGCCTTCCAGTAGAGAATATTATATCTCTCTTTATCACATATAGATTACATCATCTCTTTCTTAATCATCCCCAAGTAGTCTTTAAACAATGAAGTCTGCCATTGGTTGTGTGGGATCTTGAGTGCTGATGAAAGTCCAGGTTAGTCATTTAGTTTTTGTCTACCGACAAATGAAATGTTTGTTTTTGTTTAATTTTTATTCTTCAAATACCTAGAGACCTTGGATAGTAATAACAGGAATATAAAAATAATCATCATAATTTCTCAGTAGTCATTGTTTTGACTATTGTCTTCAGTCTTATGATAAAGTCTTATTTTGGGGAGACTTGATTACTTCTTATTTTAACTTAATAGTTACACTTCTAAATCTCCTTTGGTTCCAAAAGGGTCGACAGCTGAAGCCATTCCACAAAGTGTACAGTTCAAGCATCACAATACATAAACTTCCAGTTCCAGGATTCTTGCAATTTCCAAATAAAATTACTAAACCTTGCTTAGTGGTTGACGTTTTATTTTTCTGATCTTTAAATCTGTTGTATGTTAATTCCCCAACTCCTGGAATCAAGCACTGCCAGGACTGGTTTCCTTAATACTCTAGTGTAGCTTCAGCAACGCTTTCTTCCTGTGTTTGGAAACTCACATAGCTGCAGTTTCTGCTGGTCTGCACGACAAGGCTGATGTGCTCTTTTAGCTTAGAGAGAGGAGTTGCTAATATCGATCAGCAAAGAAAATGGGAATTTAAATATTTTAAAATATTTACCAGTAAGTAGGTCCTATGCATTTTGAATTCAGCAAAACTCAAAAGGAAAAAATAATCAAAATCATAATTTTTTAAAACAACAACTGAGTTGAGAGGTACATTTCCTAAGGAAAATGAGACAGGGAGCAGTAATATTTGGAGAGATTTGTTTCAGTTTCAAAACAAGGATCTTCCTAACTATAGGCCATCTTAACATAAAATACTGGCATTGGGGTACAAAGTCTGTATTACTAATGAATGATTTAAATTGTGACTTTGTATTTTTTCCTCAGAAGTAAACCAAAATGAATAAAAGGATGAGAAACACATTAAAGAGGAAAATGTTTTATAGTCATAGTAAAATAATTAAGATGGTGATGATTACCATAAACATTAGAACAGTTAAATGATACAATTTTAATATAATCATCTTAATTTTAAAATCTTATATAATTCTTAGGCTACCTATAGTTGAAAATAGAGGAAACTGCTAGTTGCACATTGAGTAATTTTGTAGAGTCAGCTAAACACTTTAAAGCAATTTTAAAAATGAAATGAAAAATGACTCTTCTTAAAATAGATGTAGCAAAAACATTTCAACCATAAGTAACAATTTAACTGACCTTGTATACTCAACCCTTTCATTTAAAGGCATGAATTAGAAGGACTTGAAAATTGTAGGTATATTTGGGGAGAGGAAACTTCTCCTGGGCTTTCCGTTTTGAAATAAAAATCGTGACTTAAAACTCAAAAATTTTTCTATTGTATGCATTTTATTCATATTTGAACACTCTATATGAGAGTTATAAATATTTTTCTGGGAATATATGTTTTTGTAAAAATTATATTTTATCTTTCTACTCTGAAATCATTATGATTTTTCTATCTAAAATTAATAATTATAATTTAGTTCATATAGTTTAACATATTTTTTCCTGTGAAAGATGAGTTATGCTGGTTTTATTATTATATCCTAAATTCACTGGGTATTTTAAATAAATTTAAGGTATCATATTTCTAATTATTACCATATGTGCAGATCAGAACAAGAAGAGTGATGAAAATGGTTTCGAGATGCTCAGTGTCAGATGACAGGCAGTGATTCACTACGAAGTAGTGACTGTGAATACAATATGAATTAGCTATTTCACTGAAAAAACTAAGACACTGACATGGATTCATAAATGATGAACTGACTTATAATAGAAACAACTGAATGGACTTTTTTCTCTCTTTTAAATTTAAGGATGAAATGAAAAGTAAAGAAGGCTATTACAAATGATTTTCTTGGTGTCAAAAAATTGCTAAATAGTTCTTTTTTTTGACATTAGGAAAATGAGTGACAGTCCTTTATTTGTATTGTGCATGATGGATGGGTCCCTTCATGGCCTCCCTTCTCCTTCCTTTTTCCTTTGTATGTGGATGGAATTGAACTATTTACCACTCTAACTTGGCTTTTTGCTCATCAGATCTCACCATCTTCTAAAACTTAAACCTCTCCTATGCTTATTCCAAAGAGCCAAACATATCAATTATACCTTCCACACAAAGTGAAATATTTAATGATTCTTTTTCTGATCTTTTGCCTTTTCTTGCCCTAAATCCAAGGGGTTTAAACTCACTCAGTCCTGGAAAGAAACTTAATATACTTGAACACTCTTCCCTTTTCTGTTCAATCCTCTCAGGTCAGGTGGTTCTTGTGATAAGGAACAAGGCTCAAAGAGTCTTTAACCTCTTGTGTTTTGTACCCAAACTCTCCAGTATAATTGTTCATCTCCCCAGCTTCTCATATCACTGTGGGTCACTGACTATTGGCATTCATCAATTAAGAGGCAGCCACTGAGAATCTCCCATTTATTCTTTCACTGCTCTGTGCACTGGAGAGGGACTGAAATTTCATGTCTTGCCTCAATCTGTTAAGTGGACTTTCCTCAGCAAAAGTTTATGGTAAAATCTCCCTATGTTTTGTTTAATTCTAATAAAACACATTCCAATCATTCTTTCATACTTAGCCTAGAGTTCACTTCTTTAAAGATATCTGAAGACATTTTCCAAATTTGTGATTTTCAAGTATAGATAGCTTATGTCTACCTTCTATTAATATCAGGTACTCAAATTTTACAAGTATAGTATAGAAATGTATATTTTAAAATAATTGAATGACAGTCTCTCAGGGAACAAGCAGTTGTGTTTTAAAGAGGCAAATGGAACTGAAAAGCCCCTTCTAGCTACCTGAGTGGGAAATAACAACTATAATCAGATACGACTTCCTACTTCAGAAATATCCCTAGAATATTTTCCACAGCCTTCTACATACCAACTACAGTCTTTACTAACCAAAAGAAGTTTAGGTGTTTTCTTTAAAACTATTAAGAAAACAGACTAAAGAAAAGACAGCTGTTGTTTCTAATTCTGACTGATCGCTTATCTTTATAACATCAATAATGAGACCTTAATTCCCTCAATTGTAATAATCAGACAATAATACCTACATTAAAGAGTTGTTATGACAATAAAAATATGAAAACACTCAGCACATTTCCTGAAACGCCAGCAGTGTCACACAGTTAGTATCCTTCTTTTTCAGTCATTTAGTCATTATTTTATGAGTCAAATACTGGAAGAGGAGAGCAGGGCTAAAGAAAGGATTAATGTGTGTCTATGAATGTGTGTATTCTATTTCTTACAGGTATCAGCATGTATCAGGTATTTCTATTCAAACATTGGGTAGAAATGAAAAATTTCTTTGTATTTTTTTCAGGGACTTTAAAAAATAGCCAATGTAGTCTTCTAAAATAATCTTTCTGTATTTTATATAAATCTTATAAAAGATAAAAAGTATTAGAGGACAAATAAGAATTTGTTGATACTGCTGCTTTCATATAAGAAGACCTTCAGTAGTCTCAGCTTTCTAGCTATCTTTTCTTTGGGGCCTTAATTTGTAACCTCCACAGCAGCAGGCTCAATCAGGGATGAAAACTGTGATTCTGGAGTACGTGTAAATAGTTCATTGGAACCAAACATATTTTATGAATATAATTTTGAGTAACAGGAGAAGGAATTATTGAAGAAAAATTAATATAGTAAGTTTTTCTGAGAGATGTCTCACTTTGAGAAATTTAAAATTTAAAATATTAAGTCATTTTTCTTAAATATTAATTTATATTCACTTCAGAAAAGTATATGTATTTTTTTAACATCTTTATTGGAGTATAATTGCTTTACATTGTTGTGTTAGTTTCTGCTGTATAACAAAGTGAATCAGTTATACACATACATATATCCCCGTATCTCCGCCCTCTCGCATCTCCCTCCCACCCTCCCTATCCCACCCCTCTAGGTGGTCACAAAGCACCAAGTTGGTCTCCCTGTGCTATGCGGCTGCTCCCCACTAGCTATTTATTTTACATTTGGTAGTGTATATATGTCCATGCCACTCTCTCACTTCGTCCCAGCTTACACTTCCCCCTCCCCGTGTCCTCAAGTCCATTCTCTAGGTCTTCGTCTTTATTCCTGTCCTGCCCCTAGCTTCCTCAGAACCATTTTTTTTTACATTCCATATATATGTGTTAGCACACAGTATTTGTATTTCTCCAGAAAAGTATATACTTAAATAACTATTTTCCCTATTGAATTAGAAACAAAAGCATACTTTTAAATGTACGTTTTTATTTGTAAATGTAAATTTACATGCAATGAGGGTCTTGCTAAAGAAATGATCAGTGAGATTACTCTTAGTTCTTGGATTGTATTATTACTTTTATAACAGATTATATTTCATATTATTGTAAAGTTCTTAATTGGTCTAGATCATTATAAACATAGGTTACTTTCACAGACACATCCTGGTATTATGATCTGTATCTAAAAGCACCGATTTTCTTAAAAATATGTAACCATACATGATAGATTCTTTGTTTGATTTTTTTTTTTTTTTTTTTGCGGTACGCGGGCCTCTCACTGCTATGGCCTCTCCCGTCACGGAGCACAGGCTCCGGACCCGCAGGCTCAGCGGCCATGGCTCACGGGCCCAGCCGCTCCGCGGCATGTGGGATCTTCCCGAACCGGGGCACGACCCCGTGTCCCCTGCATCAGCAGGCGGACTCTCAACCACTGCGCCACCAGGGAAGCCCCACCCCCAGTTCTTTAAGGAATCTGTATTCCAGGAGCAATATCCCAGTCCTCCTCATTGAGATAGTTCACTGCTGTCCCCTCTAAAGAGTGTGTCCATATCTGAAGTAGTCCAGGTCTGTCTGACTGCTGGGCAATTTCACCACACTATTTCCTCCCTTTTTATAAGCATCAATCAATCCCCCATGACACTTATACGTCGATCAAATTTTTGGTTTATGTTCTACTCTTAATCAACCAAATCCCTTGGGTCTTTTGTCCTGTTGAAATTGTTCACCATTTATAATGTCCTAACCACACAACTATGTAATCTTCTCTAATAATCAAAGGAATTAAAACTAAAGTAACAACTAGATAGGGAGTTTTCAGTTTAAAGTCAGCAAAGTTAAAAACTTATAATATCTCTTTTCTAAGTAGGAAAGGAGAAATGGTGGTATACTCATCATATATTAGTTAAGGTAATACTAGTGGCGGTAGCAAAAAATCAAAACAATGTGAGTCAACGTTGCAGACATTGAACAGAGCTGAGTCTGTTATGACCCTAGAGTCCTTCTTCCATGACTTTCTCCTTCCATCTCTGTGACCCTAGCTCCTACCCCGGTGCCTCGCATATATTAGGTACTACTTGTATTTGTTCATTCCATCAAAACAAACATACATATTGTAGTTTGTTTGTGTTTCTCCACTTTGTCCTAATTTGAGACAGAATAACAGTGACAATAAAAATTAACATTATTCAGTTCTAACTTTGTGCCAGACACTGTTCTCACTGCTTTACTGGCATGTATTCATTTAACCTTCCCAACAAACCTATGAAGAGGTATTACTACCATTCATGTTTTAAGATGAAAAGGTGTAGAGAAATTACATGACTTGCCCAAAGTCATAGATTAAACAGCAAAACCAGGCAGTCTAGCTCCAGAATCTATGCTTTTAATTGCCATGCTCTACTGCCTTAATCATCTGTAGGGCTCTTAAGTGTTTTATGTAAGTTTGTATAAAACTTTATACAAACATATCACCTTATGTGGCATGTGCTATTTGTCCCGTTGTATTTGTGAATACAATTATAGTTAGGAAGTGAAGGAACTGGAATACCCTATTTTCAATTTATCCACTCTTTCTACAATATTTCTGTGCAAACAGAAATATTACTAGTGGTGCATAGTTTATCTTTGGTGAACCTCTACTGGCTCCTAGTGATTACTGCTTTCTTTTCTAAATGTTTTTTCAACTAATTTTATCATAAACCCTAGACACTTTTAAATTATAAAATTTTTAAATTAAAATCAAGCTTCCTGGTGTCTGATTGCATCCCTTTTTAAAAATTTAAACATTTAATTGTCACAATCTTTCTGGCATATTTCCTGTTGAGGATTTCACGGAGATTGCTAGCGTGGTTCCAGGCTCTTAGCTGAAAGTTCCTTTGTGCTGTGAGATGCCATTTTTCTGAGCTGAGAGACTTGAACTTGTCTTACAGCATCTTGGCACTTTACTATCTCCTCATCCATCTTAGGTTTCAATTTCCTCAACCATGTTTGTTCCCCCTTTCTCAGTTTAAAAGTAATTTTCTTCCATAGAAGATGGGAGTGAAACTGAAGCACATTCATTTCCTATCATTTGTTAACTTTTTTATATTTTATATTTATATTTTCTGTTCAGTGAGGTGGCCCAATCCTTTCCTTGTTCTCCTTGTTCCACACATTAAAAAGACCATTCCTATCAATATTACCATTGTATTATTATTGTTGTGTTGGTAGTAGTAGTGGTAATAGCATTTTTAAAAGTTTCACTACTGAGCTTCCCTGGTGGCACAGTGGTTGGGAATCCGCTTGCCAATGTAGGGGACACGGATTCAGTCCCTGGTCCGGGAGGATCCCACATGCTTCGGAGCAGCTGAGCCCATGCGCCACAACTGCTGAGCCCACGAACCGCAACTACTGAAGCCCGTGCCCCTTAGAGCCCATGCTCCACAATGGGAGAGGCCACCGCAATGAGAAGCCTGCGCACCTCAACGAAGAGTAGCCCCTGCTCGCCGCAACTAGAGGAAGCCCGCATGCAGCAACAAAGACCCAACTCAGCCAAAAATAAAATAAATGAAATAAATAAATTAAAAAGAAAAAAAAAGTTTCACTACCTACTGGACTGTAATTTCCTGAGACAATTTAGCTGTTTATATAGCTCTCTGGAATGGATTTCTGTGCATATACCTCTTTTTCCATCTTTTATGGCCACCATTTAAAGTTCAAGTTTGTTCAGAGATAACCCTAACAAATAAAGCTAGAACTGTAAACAGATGTCCATCTTTAAAAGCACTGCTCTGTTTTACAGTTCCCATGTACATAACACACTGATTAATTAGGACAGATTATTTGTGTTATGCCAGCCTTCGTAGAGGATACAGTATTCACATAGGAAAAAACCTATTGCTTGCTCTGTAAACACCTAGCCACTTGGAATGGTTGACTTCTCAGATGATGCTTCATTATATTATTTATAGCTTAGAATTATTTTGAAATGTATTTTAATGACCTAAAAATGCTTTCATATTGGTTAAGCCTCTTCAGAATTTTCTCAGTGGTGTTTGGGTTTGTCATTTTTTGATCAGCCAATTTATTATTTTAGCTTTCAGTACAGAATACACTTCTGCCTAAAGAATCCATTTATCACTGAAATTTATTCAAGAAAAAAAAGTTTGTTATGATGAGGTTGTCAATGTCTAGGCTCTATCCTCTTTTATTTCCTCTAAAACGACTCTTTTTTGCAAAACAATTTTCGGTATCTAAGATTTTGCGGGAAAATAAGCCATTCCATTAGAGCAAAACAAATGGTAATTAATTTAGTATCAGAGAACAGAGTCAGCTTTTATTTTATGGATACATCTTCATTTTGCTAATCGTGAGATTGTGATTACATAGTTAAAATTTCTTTAATTTAGAATGTTATATAACATTATTAAATTATCTTCCTTTGTAGATGCTATGAAACTGTTGCTATATTTTCATCTGAACTGTCTGACTTTCCCCAGTATTCTTCTGAGCATTATGACCTTTAAGAAAACATCATGTTAATCTCCCAATGTTTCTGTCACTTCTGCTTTTCCAAATGATTCATATTGGTTGAACAGCTTCCATTAATACAAATTAGGATACCAATTCAATACCAATTTTTGCTAATAAGTAACCAAAATCTTAGCAAAGAGAGTTCTGAGTTCTATAACTGGAAAGAAGAATGAGATTAGCATCAGGCACTACGGGTTCTGCAGTCTGACGTGACATCATCAACAACTTATCCTCTCTTTTCATGTCTTGGCTCCACTTTTTCCTATTCAGGCTTCATTTTTTTTTTTTTTTTTTTTGTGGTACGCGGGCCTCTCACTGCTGAGGCCTCTCCCGTTGCGGAGCACAGGCTCCGGACGCGCAGGCTCAGCGGCCATGGCTCACGGGCCCAGCCGCTCCGCGGCATGTGGGATCTTCCCGGACCGGGGCACGAACCCGTGTCCCCTGCATCGGCAGGCGGACTCTCAACCACTGCGCCACCAGGGAAGCCCTTAAATCGCTTTTGTGTAAGTTTCCTCTGTCTTACTTGCTCTGGCTTCTTCAGATTCTGCTTACGGCTGATGTGATGTACAATTTTTTGAGATCCTGTTTAGCTTCTGTCCAGTCCCTTTCTTCACTGAAAACTTCGTCTGAAAAAGGCAACATTTTCCCTGCTAGCAGTTCCATCCAGCCTATCCTATCCAGTCTGGCGGAATCAATAGCTCCTGTTGTACTTCCATGCCCTGCCTCTCTCCCTGGAGTAAAGACCTTTGCTACCTTTCTACACTGTATTGTGGCCCCTCTCCCCATGTGGCAGGCCTATATCAGCAAATCTCCCACTTCTGGAACTATCCAGATCAGGGCATATGTCACTTTCCCAGGAATCTCTCTCCATGCTTAGCACTCCACTAGTGGAATGAACACCCAGAAATGCAAGCATCCAGACAAGGACCAAGGCATGGTACCATCTTCTAGAATTCTCTACCTCAGTTGGCCTCCAAAGGAGGTAGAGGCCCACTGCAGAGGGGGAGGGGAGGGGACAGGAAGTCTTCTTAGCTAAACTGCACTTCCCTGACTCTCCACCCCGAGACTCTCTCCTGCCTGGGCACTGAAAGGGGTATGGGGGGGAGGGGAACTATGATTGCATTGGGGGGCTGGTTCTTCTGAATCTTCTATGAGCTCTAGAGGAAGGTTCTGGCTCCAGTTCTCAGTAGCTTAATGGTAGTTTTTAAAATACGTGTGTGACTTAAATTCTCTTCTATTCAGCTTTGGGGCTTTAACCACAATTTCATCAGAATAGAAAAAAAAATCACATCCAACACTGTATTAACACATAGAAGTGGTAATTTAAAGTGGTTTCTGTCTAAAGTGGGTACTGTTGCTTTCCTCAATAAATATTTTATATTTTAAAGAAAATTAAAAAAATAAGTGAGGAGGGCTAACTAAAAGTGCTTACATTTGCACATGCCCTTTTAAGCATCTTTATGTACATGTGTGAATCACAGCAGTGCTGTGATGGAAATAAGGCTCCATTACAACCATTTTATAAGTCGAACACTGAGTGGTAAATGACTTTTCTAAAGTCTCACTCTTAAGAGGAAGCACTGGAATCCTGGCTCTCAGCGTACCGCTCCATCTCTATGTACCTGTCTTAGGAGGGGTTCCTAGAAGCGGAACCTGAGAATGGGAGTCATGTGCAAGTGATTTATTGGTTTTTACTCTCAGGAGAAATCTGTATTGGAGTGAAAAGCAAAATAATCAAGGGGAAGAAATTAAACAAGGAAGTGGTTTCAAGAGAAGTCTAGCCTCAGCCTGGTCCCAAAGGCAGCATGAAAACATAAGTTGCACCATAGAATTTGCTTTTTCTTGATGCAAGGATCTGGGCTTTTATGTCCTCCACTGCTCAGTCACGGGCTATGGGTTGCAGTACAGGGAGGGTGTTAGGGGATGAGGGAACTTCAGGCACTTCAAGGTGAGGGTCCAGCTGCCTAAGTGTAGTCCCCCTGAGAAGATTTCAGCAAGCCCTGCAGTGGTGACACCTACAGGAGTGGAGGAATGGCCTTCTGAACCAGTTTTTACTAAGGAAGGAAGTGGGGCGCCGAACGAGTCAGCAACAGTAGTACTGCATTGCCTCTAACCATGTTAGTAGTTAATGGAGATATAGGATACCACTAACATGAGACTAGGGTAAAAGTCTTAGAATATAATTTAAGAGGTCAAGAGAAATAGAAGTAGTGTTATATTATCCTTTGGGTAAAGACGTTTACTCTAGCTGTATCTACCTAGAAAGGCTTTTGGAAACCCAAGTCAAGTAGATTATAATGAATATTATTTGTTGAAGGGAAAAACATACTTTTATGCCTTTCTCTTCTAACTTAGGCAAAGAGGAGCACAAAGGTAAGTCAAGTGGTCATGTGAGTTAAGGCAATGTCCTTAATGAAAAGGCAATTTGGGTCCTATAGGAAGAAATTACATGGCATGTGTGAATGATAATTTATTATGCTTAGCTTTAAAACACATTAAGAACACACAACTTAGACATTATTGCTGGGTATTCTTACCAGCCTAAGAAAGAAGTGGATATGATTAACCTTCTTTAAGACAATTACTCACATCTTACTTAAGGCATCTAAGCAATTTCCTTATTTCAATTTGAATTCACGTTAAATAAATATAAGTACGTGGGGCTTCCCTGGTGGCGCAGTGGTTGAGAGTCTGCCTGCCGATGCAGGGCACACAGGTTTGAGGAGGTCTGGGAGGATGCCACGGAGCAGCTGGGCCTGTGAACCACAACTACTGAGCCTGCGCGTCTGGAGACTGTGCTCCGCCAACGGGAGAGGCCTCGATGGTGAGAGGCCCGCGCACCGCGATGAAGAGTGGCCCCCGCTTGCCACAACTAGAGAAAGCCCTCGCACAGAAACGAAGACGCAACACAGCAAAAATAAATTAATTAATTGATGAAAGGCTCCTACCCACAACATCTTCTTAAAAATAAAAATAAGTTTTTAAAAAAATATATAAGTACGTCATTCTAAACTACTTCATTCAAACAAATACTGCAGTATAATTATATCAAAATAATAGTAATTTTTAACATCTATTGATAGCAGGTCATGTGCCAGGTAATACTCTAAGTGCTCTATTTGTCTAATTTATTTGATCTTGACAACATTCGTAGAGGAGAGGTACAATTACCATTCCTCTTCTACAGATGAAGAAGCTGAAGCCAGAGTAGTTCAATAACCTTTCCTAAGTCACACGATTGGTGGAGGGGTAAATATTTGAACTCAGTTAGGTTCCAGAGCCACATTCTGAGTATGAAAAATATCTGAATATTGGTTTTTAACATCCATAAGTTCTGGTGGTAATTTTTGCTACAATATACAAATTAAAAATTTAGGATCATAATGTAGTTGACATAAACAAGAGCTTAGAGGGTCAACAGGAGAATAATTGGACAAGGTACACGGTGGAATTTAAATATGAGTCATTTTCTCAAGTAAGTATATTAAATCCTAGATGTTACATAGTTCAAAATACATTGCTTAGTATTTTTGTTTTTACAATTGGCTACATCCCTGTATATACTTTATAAAAATTGGTCAGAGTATTAATTTTTAAGTTTGTTCAAATATAAAATATATCCTTATTCTTTCCTATTTTTTGCCAAATATTTTCCAGGTCCTACATCTACTCTTTCATAAATAAAATATATGTACATACACATATGATTAAGCATATGTGTGCAATCCAAGTAACTAATGAAGGCTTAGTGAAATATCTAACATGAGATGAGGTGAAAACTGGTTAATTTACCCCATCCTGACCTTACTCCCTATAATTTATCAGATGTCCTTTGGTATTATCTTTTATGAGCTATATTTTCTCAATTTTTTGCTTTCTTCCTTCACCCCTCCTCCCCTCCTTTCTTGCCTTCTTCCCTCTCTTTTCTCCTTCCTTCTTCACCACTTAATTTGGATGTACTTTATAAACACATATAAGGCTAAGGTATATGAGTCATGTTCTAGGCCCTTAATGAATATACAGTCTAGCAACTAGAGGAGCTTAGACTTTTGGACCTCAAAGGGTTCCTAGCTGTAATTTATTTATGTGAAACTTGGGCAAAACTTTTTTTCCCTTTTGGAAACTGAGGGGGTTTGATGGTCTCCAAAGTCCCTTTAAATTTTGAAAACAAAAATAACTTGTAAATAATTTCTATTTTCACAATCTAAGAATAAATAGACAACAAGAAATGTCAGCAATGTACCTATTTAAGTATAAGGCATGATTAATAAAATGGTTAATAAAATATTTTTCCTATCAATGTAAATGATTAAGCAGTAGGTGCTATCAGTAAATCTGAATGAAGAACCATGGTGGATCTGTAAAGGTGGACATATTACAAACAGACAATAGAGGTTTGTCTGAAATATTTTTTGAGCTGTATCACTGGAATATTAGAAACCCCATTCTGATTTCTCACAGGTCTGGTTTCACATGCAAGTCAGTCCTATTCTTAGTTTGTTCTTTTACCATATTATTCTGACATAAAAAGTGACATTTATAGATTATTCATAATACTATATCTCTCCAGCCATTTTCCCAAATATCCTTGAATTATTTTAAACTATTATTGGAAATATTTTTCTAAATATAAAATACTTCAGGGTTTACATTGACTATAGAAATTATTGCTACTTTATTTCTATGAAGTATATCACCTAAAATATGGACATTTGTCTTTGCACTACCAAATCTGACTGACAAATGCAAGCTTTTTTTTGTAAGTGGCAGTGGTAGTCTATGTATTCATTTATAAGTGGGACTGGTATTCTACATATATATAATATAAAAAAGTTAAGAAGATTTTTAATTATTTCATGATAAAGGATCTTTTTAAAAGATTTTTTTTTACTGTTCAAGGAAACATTCATGTCGCATGTGGTTATTATTATTAATTTTGAAATAGCTTATTTCTCCACAAAGTGTTCTAGGGTTTATACACAAATTGAATTTTAATTTCCTGACCTGAAATTTCATACATTGTTAGCTGAGTCTCAAACCAGGGGATTTTAAGGAATCAATTGCATTTGCTTTTTTTGCCAAAGCAAACAATGCCAAGGACATGGATATTTGTAATTATAAGTTTAACAATACTGCTTTTTAAAACAATCATGTTATATGGTGTAGCATGTATCTAGTTTTAAAGTGAAAGTGAATTTAGATTCTTTTCATGGCAAGTATAGAAAGAACGTTTTAAAGGGGAAAAGAGAGCCCCTTCAGGGTTGCAAGCCCAGCCAAGTTCTGGGTCCATCTATGGAAAAAAGTCACTTTTCTGTCTGGGGTAATGACTGAGCTGCCTTTTTGCCAACAAGTTATAGAATTCCATACCAGCCTTCAAAGAACTCAAGAGACTGGGAGCAGATACTGGTGACCCCTCGATTTAAAAGAAAAGAATGGTACGCCACTTTGTCCAACCCATTTTGCATTCCCGTCTCTGTGTCTTTGCAGGTATGGAGCCCGATGCTGTGGTTCTGTATCCAGACCCCTTCCAGTCTATGGTAATTGGCGGGCTTGCTCCTCAGATGAGAATAGATGCTCATGGGTTACACGTACTGCTCCCTCATAAAACAAAAGGGAGTAATAATGAACACAGAAAGGTGACACTCAGTAATGTGAAAGATTCCTATCCTTCAGGCTCCCCTCCAAAGAGAAGAGGAGGCTGTCCTTGCATTCTGGTCTTTTAAGTTAAGAAGTTTCTGTATTAAGAACCAGGATGGTTGGCAGAGAGGAACCTGAGAGACAACTCATGGAAGGACTGGAAGCGTTTCAGCAGGGACTCTAACCCAATCTTACTTTTACAGGGTAAAATCTGGGAATAAATGGTACCTTTTAGTTACTTTTGTACTTTCTCACTTTAAAAATCATGTTTCCTAATGGATAATTCTCTGGCCAGCAATTTACTGTTCTGAGAGTTGAGTGTACTTTAAACAGCATTCTCACGGCACCTCAGAAATAGGGAGTGATCATTTAAAAATCCTTCAGAAATGAAACAAGATTGTTATATTTCAATCTCTCTAAAAGAGGCATGAGGAGAGATTTGTTAACATCCATTTTCCACTTCTGATGCCCTCCGTAGGAGGTGCTAGCAAAATTCAGATATGTTTCCAAGCCTTAATTTGAGGGTCTTGCTGAATGACTTATCCAGATGGAAGCAATAGAACTAACTGTTCTTTCTCATCATGTGATAAATAAGCTTATTGAGGATTTTTGCTAGAGTCTTCCTTATAAAGAGCATGGTTTTTAAACTTGTTCTTCAAGTTATGTGCTCATATATACCCATACTACTGAGGTTCCGTAACATTTTCTGGTATGACAAAGAATATATCTTTTGGCCACTCAGAAAAGATACCTCCCTACAGAAAAGTCCTTTTTAATTTTTTTATATTTTTTAATTTATTTTTCAGAAAGACCTTTTTAAAGTGGTAAGTTATGCAGTTCTTTGGCACCACTTTTAAGCAAGGTCCTCATTTTACCTCATTTAAATGCCTCTATGTCTTGAACTTGCTATTGTTTTCAGACCAGATGGCATGGAACACATTTGTTATACATCTTTGATCAAATATACAGTTAAGATTTTTTCTAGAATAGATCACATCACCAAATTTACTAAATTTATTAAATTTAGTAATACACTGACCATTAGGAGCATTATATAATTCACATCTGAGATAATATGTTACCATTAATAAATCTATAAACCACACAGCCTCTATTCAGATAGTATCATGCAGCAATTTAATGTGTACTGTGTGAATTTTGTCAACAAGGAATCCCTCAATGAAAAAATAGCATAATATTAATTACTAGTACCATCTGTGCAAAACAATAGGAAAACCAATATTTTAATACAATTACTTCATGCGTGTCAGTTATCTTCAACATTAAATGCTGCAGTTTTGTTGATGCAGTTTACCTGTCTAATAATTTAAATAACGGATGTTCTTACAGAGTTTAAAACTATGAATAAATGAATTAGAATTAAATATTATGAAATGTTTAAATAGGTATAACATGAAGCTGATTCATTCTCCAAGAATATATCCTGTATGTATATACAAATTACTGTACCATCTGCTAGATTTTTACAGGTTGAGCATAAATTTTCTTTCCACACATGAAAGGTATACTGTAAAAGCTTTTTAGTGAAAAGATTATTCAGTTGAAAAGGTTGAGACAGTTGGTCTAACTATTGCCTGGCGGTGGTCAGACTAAAACAGTACCTTCAAAAGATGGGGGCAGGGGTCATTATAAGAAAGATCAAATTCTGTTTAAATTTTGAGCTCTCAAGCTCACATTTTGCTAATTATGACAATGGATGCTGTTCCAAGGCCAAAGGACCCCCTTTCATGTGTCCTTTTAAACTACTGTAACCTGCCACACGGTATGTTCTTTTTATTTATCCACTTTAAGTTCTGGCTTCAATAAATATTTATTGAAAAAAATTAACGCATTATATTTTGGAGAAGATGGTCAGCAAAGAGGCTTTTCTTAGCTGCCAGTACAAATCATCCTTTTTGTTGGCTCTTTAGATCGCTTAGTATCTCATACTGCCAAAGTTCTTTTATAACCAAGGCACAGACTTCAGAGCCTCAAAGTACATAAAGTGGGGTTGGTAATCATTACTGCCAGGAAATCTATGGACAAGCAATCAACCTTTCATTTTGGGGGAGTCTTTTGTAGCAGCCGACCAATCTACACTTTTCATTAAATAACACTGAGCAGTGATCGTCAAACTTCTTTACCATGTTCTGCTACAGCTGGAAAGAAGTCTGAGGTCCATCATTTTCACCGTCTAAGACAATAAAATTCTCTGTTGGAGAGGGAGGATCTTGAAATCCCATTACGCATATTTCGCCCTAACTCAGAATTTCCACTTATTTTTAAAAAATTGTATCATGTTCTTTTTTAACATAGTTTGGGATGAGCTTTAAGGCTAGCTTCCTTATACAAGGTTGTATTTTTAGAGCATCAACACTAGCATCACACTCTTGGGTTTGATTTCTGAATTTCATAGCTTATGTGACCTTGGACATAATTGTCAAATCACTTAACTTCTATTTTTAGGGTATAACGTCATGCTTATAAAATGGAAATTATGCTGCTTACCTCTTACTAATTATAGAATACGGTAATATCATGATCATCAGAAAATACTATTTACTGTTCATCCACTGAGGTAAAAGAAGCAAAAGAGTTAAAAAGGATGTTGGTCTTTCAGAAAAAATATGAGCAGGCAATCACAGACTAAACATAAATGCAAATAAAGGTGAAGAGACTCTCAAGAATCATTAGTAGTAAGGAAAAGCAAAATTAGATAGCACAGCACAGGGGAATTTTTTCTGAAATTGGACTATGTGGTACAGTCAGAAGTGTAGGGCAATAGGCACTCTCAGGCACAGTAGGAGGGAGGGTGGAATGACACATCTTTTGGGAGAAGAAAATTTAGCAGCAGCTCAAGAATTCAAAAGCATGTTTTTTGACCCAGAAATTTTACTTTTAGAAATCTAACCTAGGATGATTCTTAGCTAAATGGTGAACAGGTACAGCTGTCCCCCTTAACTCCTTCACCCTGCTCAAAAAAACAGGAAATAAAAAACACGCTGATACCAAATAACAAATACGTAAAAATCAAGTTAAAAAATAAAGACATACATAACATACCTGTGAAATAAGAAAATCCTTAGTTTCTAGAAATAGAGAACTAAAAATCCAGCATGAAAAATGATTAGTAATAACCCATGTGGAATTTGACCTAAAAACACTGATGCTTTTCATGCTTTCTGATGCACAGGGACAACCTGTGACTAAGGTTGATGAGCTGGAAGATGAAGAGATGAAGAGCTGGAACCAAGAATCTGATATAAAATTTCTAGCTGAAAAAGGGAGCTTTATAAAAGAAGGATCAGAAAAACTCTATTCATTGTCCTTCCAAGGAGTTTTCTGCCTGGCCA
This sequence comes from Globicephala melas, assembly GCF_963455315.2. NCBI lineage: Eukaryota > Metazoa > Chordata > Mammalia > Artiodactyla > Delphinidae > Globicephala > Globicephala melas. The sequence goes on from NC_083330.1 coordinate 48,092,956, forward strand.
GTTGTGGACAGAAATAAACAAACAAATAAATTTCTAAAAGTCTACTGCAAGGGCTTAGAGATAAAATCTGTTAGTCATCTATATTTTAAGTAATAAAGGCAAGATTTGAAAACCTGAAAATATTTTCAGGTTTACGTTATACTTAATTGATAAATTTCCCTTTTCCTATGTAATTAATAGCCATATATCCAAATATACCTCTTTTCTTTTTGGAGGAAAAGGAAAGTAAAGTTGAGGGATAAATTTTCCACTGAACTATAATAATTGTATAGAAGTCTATAGCCCGGGCAAGAACCCTGGCAGTCTTGGTTCCAGAAACCCTTGCCTTAATCACTTATGGAAACATCACAATGAGAAGAATAAGCAGATGTAACAGAAATCTGAATTAGCACAACAAGAAGGGGAGAAATCTAAACAATTTCAAAGAGATTATTATCTTTTTAGATAATTAAAGAGAAAGAAGGAATAGAAATCTCAATAAAAGAATAGGACTCTACAAAAAACATTGGACAGACTTGAGAAAGAATGAAGTAGAACATTTGGAAGTAAAAATATGTCATTGAAATAGAAAGCTCAGTAGACTGCTTAAATGATAGCTAGATACAGCTGAAGTGAGAATGAGAAAATGTGGAGGCAGTTCTTGGGGGAAAAAAACCCAAAAATGCAACCCAGAAAAAGAAAGAGGCTGGCCACATGAAAAAGCAGTTAAGTGAAATGGAGGATAAAATGAAAACATACAACATACATCTAAGATTCCTTGATTGTGAGAATAGAGAGGGAATAAATATCTTTGGTAAATATATAACAGATAATGTCTAGTATTGAAAAAGACATGATTGCTCAGATTATAGCTAGTAGCACAGTGAATTCTGAATAAAGGAAACAGAGAAGTCCTTTTAAATGAACTGTTTTTTGACTAACTCAGCAAATTAATATGCTTACACCATTTTGTCTTACTGATTCTCACAGTGTGATAAATACAATTAGGAAGTGATTATGTGGTACATCAGTGCACTATTGCTCCCACCAGTTGAATTCAGTTCTTAAAAAGTCAGTTGTGCTTTGTCCCTAACTGTAAAAGAGAGTTATATGTGTTATTTTAATTACAAAAACAAAGAAAATATCAATATAAGACATAGAATTGAGTCAAGAAAAACTAAATTGAACACTTTAGGGGAACTCCATAAAGACATGCCTCTTTAAAAAAATTAGGTGTGAAATTAGGTTTTGGCACAAGAACTGTAAAATTGGGGTTAAAAGTTATAAATATCTGGAATATGGTAAACACAGAACTTCCAAACAATGTCTTTAAGTTTTAGCATCCACTATGAAGATATTGAAATTGGAAATTGTGGATAATTTATTATGCACGTGGTTCATGAAAGAAAGATAACATGAAAATTTGACCAGCAGACCCATCTCAAAGGAAAAACCTTGCGCTACCACAACAACTAACCAAATAATATAAATTATATATTTCAGTTTAAGTAAAATGTTTAAGGTGAGCATTAATCTTTTTTTTTAAAAGGTTTCTCAGCTTTAACAAATTTTTTATTTCTTCAGTGAGCTAGTGGCTCTGATAGGGATCATCTTTTAAAAAAATCTACATGCAAGATCAACCTACAGAACATCAAAGTCATGAAAAAAAAAAAAAGAGAGAGAAATTACCTAGCAAGAAAAAAAAAAATACACCAATAGCAGAGTTCAAATCAACAGCTTTATCTAAGAATCCACTGTCAAATCTAAGGTCATGAAGATTTCTCCCATGTTTTCTTCCAAGAACTTCATGTCTTTAGCTCTTACATTTAGATTGTTGTCCTAGCGTTATTTGTTGGAGAATACTGTTTCCCAATTAAATGGGCTTGGATCCCTTGACAAAAATCAATTGGTCATAGATGTATGGATTGATTTTGAGACACTTAATTCTATTCCATTGGTCTGATTTCAATCTGTATGCCAGTACCACACTGTTTTGGTTACTATAGCTTTGTAGTAAGTTTTGAAATTTCACCACTGTGGCTAAATTTATTCCTAGGTATTTTATTCTCTTAGATGGTACTGTAGATGAAATTGCATTCTTAGTTTCCTCTTTGGATTGTTCATTGCTGGTATATAGAAACACTACTGATTTTCGTGAGTTGATCTTGTACTCAGTAACTTTGCTGAATTTATTTACTAGCTCTAGCATCTTGTAGATCCTTTGGGATTTTCTACATATAGAATCATGTAGTCTATATATCTGTAGATAGAGATAGTTTGTTTTTTTTTTTAACAGTTTGCCTTTTGCTTCTTTTTCTTGTCTAATTACTTTAGCTAAAACTTCCAGTAAATGTTGAATAGCAGTGATGAAAGCAGGCATCTTTGTCTTGCTCTTGATCTTAGGGGGAAATTTTCAGTTTTCCACCACTGAGTATGCTCAACCATTGAGTATAGTGTTAGCTACAGGTTTTTCATAAATGCCCTTTGTAATGTTGATACATTGACTTTTAACAGTAAGAAGCTATTAGCCCAGAAATAAACCCATGCTTATATGTTCAATTAATCTACAACAAAAGAGGCAAGAATATACAATGGAGAAAAGACAGTCTCTTCAATAAATGGTGCTGGGAAAACTGGACAGCTATATAAAAAGCAATGAAACTGTATCACTTCCTTCTACCATATATAAAAATAAACTCAAAATGGATTAAAGACTTGGATGTAATATCTGAAACCATAAAACTCCTAGAAGAAAACATAGGCAGTAAGCTCTTTGATCTTGTTCTTAGCAATATTTTTTTGGATATGTCTCCTCAGGCAAGGGCAACAAAAGCAAAAATAAACAAATGGGACTAAATCAAACTAAAAACCTTTTGTACAGAGTGGGAAGCCATCAATAAAACAAAAAGTCAACCTACCATATGAGAGAAGATATTTACAAACAATATATCCAATAAGGTGTTGATACCCAAAATATATAAGGAACTCATACAACTCAGTGTCAAAAAAAACAACCAAACAACACAATTAAAAATTGGACAGAGGATCTGAATAGACATTTTTTTTTTCCCAAAGAAGACAAACAGATGGCCAACAGGCAATGAAAAGATGCTCAATATCACTAATCATTAGGGAAATGCAAATCAGAACCACAATGAGGTACTACCTAACATCTGTCAGAATGGCTATCATCAAAGAGACCAGAAATAACAAATGTTGGCAAGGATATGGAGAAAAGGGAACCCATGTGCACTGCTGGGACTGTAAATTGGTGCAGCCGTTATGAAAAACAGTATGGAGTTTCCACAACAAATTAAAAAATAGAACTACCATATAATCCAGCAACTCTACTTCTGGGTATCTATCCCAATAAAACAAAAATACTAACTTGAAAAAGAAAACATATATATATCCCTATGTTCACTTAAGCATTATTTACAATAGCCAAGATATGTAAGCAACCTAAGTGTCCATCGATAGATGAATGGATAAAGAAGATATGGTATATATACACAATGGAATATTACCCAGCCATAAAAAAGAATGAAATCTTGCCATTTGCAACAAGATGAATGGATCTAGAGGGTAGTAAGCTAAGTGAAATAATAATAAATACCATATCATTTCAACTATATGTAGAATCTAAAAAAATGTATGAATAAACAAAATAAAACAGAAACAGAACTATAGATACAGAGAACCAACTGGTGGTTATCAGAGGAGAGGGCGTTGAGGGTACAGGTGAAATAGGTAAAGGGGATTAAGAAGTTCAAACTTCCAGTTATAAAATACGTAAGTCACAAGCAGGTAATGTATAGCATAGGGAATATAGTCAATAGTGTTGTAATAACTTTGTATGGTGACAGATGGGAACTAGAGTTATCGTGGTGATTGTTTCATAATGTGTAAAAATATTAAATCACTATGTTGTACACCTGAAACTAATATAATATTATATGTATATAATTATATATCAATTATATCACTGATATAAATTATAATTCAATAAAAAAGTAAGAGACAAGAGAAATAAAGAAGAGGATTAAAAGAAGTTCTATTGGGCTTCCCTGGTGGCACAGTGGTTGAGAATCTGCCCACCAATGTAGGGGACACGGGTTCAAGCCCTGGTCTGGGAGGATCCCACATGCCGCGGAGCAACTGGGCCCGTGAGCCACAGCTACTGAGCCTGCGCGTCTGGAGCTTGTGTTCCGCAACACGAGAGGCCGCGACAATGAGAGGCCCACACACCGCAATGAAGAGTGGCCCCCGCTCGCCGCAACTAGAGAAAGCCCCCACACAGAAATGAAGACCCAACACAGCCTAAATAAATAAATAAATTTATATTAAAAAAAAGTTCTATTAAACTGATTTGATTCTATTCTATTAAACAGTTTTGATTTTTAAAACTTCAGTAGCATGTAGCTCTGAACAGTTATAAAGGACACATCTGGAAATAATGAAAAACATAAATTAAAAAGATGGAAAAATATGTATTAGGAAAATAACCAAAAATAAAATTGTTCTACAATTTAAATAACAGGCATAGTAGAATTTACAGAATTCTAGTCTACTTTCTATTGGAAGGATATCAGAATCAATGGGAGCAGGAAGAAGACATTGGAAACTCCAGGAAACAAGGAAGCTCAGAATGAAATCAGGAAGCAGGAAACACTGCAACGCACTCATGCAGGAACAGCCTGGCCAGTGTGTTGCCACAGCTGCCACTGCTGTCATCACCTCTGCTGCTGCTACTGTGAGGATTCTGACCCTGAAAATTCCTTAATTCCTTGTTTCACTCACTGTTCAGAGTCCCAGGAACACACATCAAGCTGACTGAGCTTGTGTCTCAAGCCATCCCTGGCTGTTAGAAGAGGCTTGCAGGAAGGCTTGGATTCCATGGTGGAGACAGACACTAGGAAGTGGTCTCTGGCCAAAATGATCAATAGTGGAGGAGAGGAAATTCACAGAAAGGAAACTGGAGACACTTTATGAATAGTAATATATGAAAATTTTTTAAATGTCTGGAAAGATACAATTACAAGCAATTACCAACATGGAAGGAGAGGAATAGACTAAACAGTGTTTGGAAAATTCTATATCCTTATGTACAATTTTGCAATTTTTTAACGATGAAACTGCATTCATGCATGGCTTATGTATTTTTAAAAATAGGTTTTAAAATTATACTTAGAAAAGAACTTTTGCCTTTAAGAGTGAGAATTAAATACTCACAGCACTTTTAAACTTTCATGGGAATAATTGATGAAAACCCCGCTTCAGCAAAATTCAAGAGGGAGAAATCTTCCTGGGACTGCAGAGATTTCAATGTTGGCTAACTTACTTTTTTTTTTCCTTGAAATGCATTGGCTTCATCTACCTTTAGAAGTTCCTTCTGGTGAAAACTCTGGATGATTTTTTTCTCTCTCTGAAGCCATCGGGATACTTTGTAGTCAAATAAATTGTCAGAAAAGTTGCTGTATCTAGAGATTTTGCTGTAGTAAAAATGTGGCCACAGCCTTCTCAGAGTAGCTCAACATTTGGGACTATGTTAAAAAACCCATCAAAAATAAAAGCTGTATTATATCATTTTTGAATTCACCATGCTCTTAGGGAAATGTAGTTTTACATATGTGTAGGAATGTTTCGTGTGTGGGTGCATGCATTCATGTGCATGTGTGTGTTAGATAGAGAGACAGACTGAAAGACAGACTCGCTTCAACTCTGCAAGGTCAATATAGATATTTATACTCCAAGAGATGATCTGAAGCATAAAACTAACTGAAATTTAATCTGTGTTAATAATACTTACCTAACACTGTAACTAAAGTTAGTTGTCTACAACATAATCCAAGAGGGTTACCCTTTGGAGGTCTCTTCTATGATACCTGTACATTTTCATTCACCCACTATTTTTTTTTTTTTTTGCAGTACGCGGGCCTCTCACTGTTGTGGCCTCTCCCATTGTGGAGCACAGGCTCTGGACGCGCAGGCTCAGTGGCCATGGCTCACGGGCCCAGCCGCTCCGCGGCATGTGGGATCTTCCCAGACCGGGGCACAAACCCGTGTCCCCTGCATCGGCAGGCGGACTCTCAACCACTGCACCACCAGGGAAGTCCTCACCCACTATTTGATTCATTCATTTATTCCTTTAACGAATCTCTAGTAAGGGATTCTTCTGTGGCAGTTTTCATGCTAGACTATGAAGACCAAGAATGAATCAAACAACAGTTATAGGAGAGAGACATGTAACTAACCAGGCAGTCAATATGAAACAGTGTGATCTGGGCTAGGATGTCCCAGATGCTTTGGGAGCTCTGAAAGACACACACTCGAGACTGGCGTGAAGATCTGGTGGAGTAGAGTGTTGGGGTGTGTCAAGAAAGCAAACTTGAACTGAGTCTAAAGTGCGGGAACTATAAGTAGAAAAAGTCAAGAGATTTAAAATAAGTAATGGACAGTGAGACCTCTCAAAGATTCTGGGGTTAAAAAACAAAAACAAACAAAAACAAAACACCAGAATACCTTAGGGACATCATTGTTTTTAATGGATAGGAAAAGATTTCTACTCGAAGCACAACTGACTCTGGATTGATAAGAGGGTATCTACAGTCGACGTGTGCTGTTTTTACTGTCCAGTATACGGTCACCTCTTTTTCTGGGAACGATAAATTGAATGCCGTTTGGGGAATGCACTCCTCCCCTGACACATACCTCATGTACGTACACACACACACACACACACACACACACACACACACACACACACACAGCACTCCTCAGGTGGAACACAGGACCTTGGACCCACCACGCGTATCCATTTCTTTAGCCACAGTAATTGGTCAAGTCTCAAGCATGTGACCCAATCAGAACTAAAGTAAAACTTGCTTAGCAACTTCCAAGAAAAAGACGTTGACTCTTTTCTATTCGGCCTGAAACCTGAGGGAATGTCGGGGCTGGAGTTCCAAACAACCTCTTGCTACCATGTGACGCCTGATGCTGAAGCCAATATGACAGAAGGCAGAGTAAAGAGATGGAGAGAAACCAACTCCTAATTATATTTTCTGGGCCCTGAATCCAGTCTTGTCATTTCTTGTGAGCCAATAAATTCCCTTTTTGCCTAAATGAGCTGGTTGTATTTTTTTTCACTTGCCACCAAGAGTTCTAATTGATACCATCCTCAAAGAGGAAGCCGTGGGGTGGGGATGAAAGAGAACAAGCTAATATTTATTAAGCAACTATTTTGTCCCCAGCAGGTAAAGCTAGGCACTGCTGTGTCCTTGTTTTTAAATAAAGTTCACAATATTCCAGGAAACCAAATGAGAGTATCCATCTTAGCACAAAGGTCTGCCTGACTTTAAATCCTATTTGTTTTACATATCACTGTGCTATCAGTTTGAGGTTTACTCTAAGCCGGCGTTTCCTATATTGTTTTAGGGAACACTAGTGTTCAGTGAAACGTTAATAAGTGTTATATAAAGAACACTTACTATATAAGAAATTCAATATGTAAGAAAATTATTAAACATACTTATGTGTTGAACTTATTTTATATGTCTTGTAGAAATGGTTCGAGGGATCTGATGAAAGGTCACCCACAGCATAAATTAAGGATGTTTAAAAAGTATGCATTGGTGCATAGGTGACATTGTCAACCTACACAACATACTGATCTATAGTTTTTATATGAGAATTTAAGTTTTGTGCTTCTAACTTCTTGGGGGGATGTTATTCCATGTGTGTTGGCAGTAGAGGTTCATACTGCACATGCTTTGTGGCTGATAAAGGGAAGTTTTTAATAAAAAACAGACTTTAATAGTTCTCAGATAAAACAACAAAGAAAATCAGAATGATTCAAAGTGAATGTGATGAATGACAAATGTAAATTTCCAAACACAACTGAGAGGTAAACTGTTCAAGATTATATATGTAAATATTTTGGGAACTGCCATATATAAGAGTTAAACATTAAACCTGTGTTATCCTCTTTTCTACAATTTTCTTTTGAAAATAAGAATCTTATAATATCCTGGAATTAAAACAAAATATTGGAACATATTTGATGTGCCTAACATGAAGATCTGACTCAGAAACATCATTCCTACTGTTTAATAACTATATGAATAAAAAAGACATAAAGCACTGTTCTTGTACAAAGGATGGGTGTTTTATGTCATATTGTATTACAAAAATGTACAATAAATTATTATTTACTTTATGCAGATATTTTCATTATTTTTGTGCTTAATTTGAAAAAAATGACTTAATTTCTGGAAAAGTACATTTGTTCAGTTACAGAACTTTAAAAACCTATGAATAAGTTTAGATTTCTTACAGCAATTATTTCATCTGAGACCATTTTTGTTGCCTTGTATAATGTAAGGGAGACAATTATTTACTGTACTTATTAGTTTCACATGTGGAAGAAATTACAAGGTGATTCTTCTTAATTCTAAAATGTGAGGTTTTGTAGGAAGCTATCTATTTTACTGCTATGTCTCTAGATGTTCAGTGGTCCAACTTCTGTCATGGGGAACTTATGAGTGTCTTTGAGATGTTGACAACTTGGGGACTGTCCTCACAGTCTATGTTGTAGTGTAATTATATAGATATGGTTTTGCTGGAGAGCAAAATTTTCTTTAAGTTGTTGGGTTTGATTGTTTATTTACTAAATCCTGTAAGAGACAAAATCAGGTTACATTTTAATATTTGTTACACAAGATAATTTCTTTAATGTTTTCTTAGTATAAAACTAAAAATAGATTATCAAATGATTTCTGAATAGGAACTTAAATACTTACCTCAAACATTTCTCATAAGCACTAAGGGAGTACAAACCTCCTGAAGAATTACAAATAGCTCAATTTCTTTCTGAACAATTTTTATCCCTTTTCCTGAGTGTTAAATTTAATATTCTTAAATTATAGGCTGCAATGATTTAATCTTAAACTATATCAAAGGATACTTAGGTTACTTTATTTCCAAGACATTTTCTGCATTTAGTTAATGCTTGTTTATACTTGCTAGAACATATACAAAACCATACATATTGTATTACAACATAGAAAAACAAAGGGAGAAACTTGGTAAATTAGTAGACAGATACTTAGAATACATATCCTGTTTAAAGTTTTAATAATCATAAGTTTTATATTTTAAATCTATAAATAATTATTTTTAGGATTCATTTTAGAGAAAGAGGGAAGAGGCTCTTAAAGGTTGTTTATCTGTGCTGTACTTTGTTTCAAAATATTACATTCTCAAAATTTCTTCACAATTATGTTCTTGCTAATGGTATTAACTATCTGTAGCTGTACAACAAATTGGCCCAAAACTAAGATGCGTAAAATAACAAATGTCTATTATCTCAAAGTTTCTGTGTGTCAGGAATTCTGGTGCAATGTAACTAGTTGCCCCTGACTCAGGGTCTTTCACAGGCTGTAATCAAGGTGTCAGCTGGGTCTACAGTCTCATCTCAAGGCTTGACTGGACAAGAATCTGCTTCCAACTGAATCATGCAGTTTGAGTGCCAACAGCCTTAGATTTAGTCTTCCTTGGGCTGTTGGACTGAGGATTTCAATTCTTCCCTGGCTGTTGGCCAGAGGCCTCTTTCTTAATTCTTTGCCATATGGGCCTCTCCACAGGAAAGTTCACAACACAGCAGCTCGCTTATATCAGACAAAGGGCTGAGGGAGAGAGAGAAAGCAGACAGAAGCTAGAGGGTTTTTTTGAAACCTAATTTCAATATTGACATATCACTTTTGCCATACTATATATAATAGAATTAATTCACTATATCCAGCCCACGTTTGGAAGGAATTATAGAAGAGCATGAATAATAGGAAGCAAGGATCGGTACTTTCCTGACGGTCCAGTGGTTAAGATTCCACACTTCCACTGCAAGGGGCATGGATTTGATCCCTGGTCAGGGATCAAATATCCCACATGCTGTGTGATGTGGCAAAAAAAAACAAAGCAAAACAAAAATAGGAAGCAAGGATCATGAGGAGCTATTTAAGGGGCTGTTTACCACACCAATCATTGTAACAATTGGAAAATGGATACTATTAGGTATTTTTTTTTAAGTTTTGTAGGAGCTTCGATTGAATCACAGATGATTGACAACTTACCTAAGGTAGGACTTTTCTGTGAAAGTCAGAAGCCCAGGGTTCTAAAACTAGCTTTAGTAACTATGACTTTAGATGATTTGTGTTTTAAATCTTTCCTAAACCAAAATAAGGCCTCAGGAGGTATACTAAGAAACACAGCTGAGTATAGGATTGAGGCAGAGTAGCCGAGAGCTAAATAGTGTGGGGAACAGGGAATCCAAAAGACAATCTCCAAATGAAATGGTGAGAGCATTACTTCTGATAGTAAAGCCAGACAAAAGCACACCAAGAAAAGGAAAATACAAGCCAATATTTCTGATGAATGCAGATACAAAAATCCTCAACAAAATACTAGCAAACAGAATTCAACAGCACATTAAATGATCATACACCATGACTAGGTAGGATTTATCTCTGGAATGCAAGGATGGTTCAATAATCCATCAGTGTGATACACCACATTAACAGAATAAAGGATTAAAATCACATGATCATCTCAATATATTTTAAAAATTTAACAAAATTCAACACCTTTCATGATAAAAACACTAAAAAAACCCCCTAAGAATAGAAGAAAATTATCTCAACATAATCAAGGCCATATATGAAAAGCCCACAGCTAACATCATACTCAATGGTAAAAAACTGAAATATTTTCTCTAAGATCAAGAAGAAGGCAGGATACCCACTCTTGTCTCTTCTATTCAACATGGTACTAGAACTCCTAGCTAGAACAATTAGGCAAGAAAAAGAAATGGAAGGCATTCATAAATCATAAAAATCATTCATAAATCATAAAAAGGGAAAGTAAAATCACCTTTGTTCATAGATGACACTGACTAAAGATCCTACACACACACACACACACACACACACACACATACACAATGTTAGAACTAATAAACACATTTCACAAATTTTCAGGATACTAAACAACACATAAAAATTAGTTATGTTTCTATACAGTAATGACAGTCTGAAAATGAAATTCAGAAAAAAAAATCCCATTTATAATAGCATCAAAAAGAATAAAATACTTATGAATAAACTTAACCAATGAGGCGAAAGACTTGTACACTGAAAACTACAAGATGTTGCTAAAATTAAAGACACAAATAAATGGAAAGTCATCTGTTGTTCATGTATTGGAAGACAATATTGCTAAAAACATCCAACTTTCCCAAAGCAATCCACTGATTTAATACAATACCTATCAAAATCTCAATGACACTTTCTTTTGGAAATAGAAAAGAAATCCTACAATTCATATGGAGCCATAAAGGATTCTGAATAGCCAAAACAATCATGAGAAAGAATAACAAAGCCAGAGGCCTCATACTTCCTGACTTCAAAACATACTACAAAACTTCAGTAATCAAACAGTATGGTACTGGCATAAAGACAGACATATAGATCAATGGAACAGAATAGAGAACTCAATAATAAATCCACACACATATGGTCAAATGATCTTCAACAAAGGTGCCCAAGACCACACAATGGGGAAAAGATAGTCTCTTCAACAAGTGGTGGTGGGAAAACTACCAAAGAATGAAATTGGACCCTTATCTCATATCGTACACAAAAGTAAACTCAAAATGGATTAAAAACTTAAACATAAAATCTAAAACTATAAAACTCCTAAAAGAAAACAGGGGAAAATCTTCATAACACTGGTCTCAGTGATGATTTCTTGGATATGACACCAAAAGCACAGGCAAAAAAAGCAAAAATAGAGAAGTAGGACTATATCAAACTAAAAAGAAATTCTGTACAGGAAAGGAAATAATCAATAAAATGAAAAGGCAACTTAAAATATGGGAGAAAATGTTTGCAAACCATACATCTCATAAAGGTTTAATATCCAAAATATATAATGAACTCCTACAACTCAAGAGCAAAACAGACAAACAAACAGATAACCTGATTAAACAATGGGCAAAGGTCTTGAATAGATTTTTCTCTAAAGAAGACATACAAATGGTCAATAGGTACATGAAAAGGCACTCAGTATCACTAATCATCAGGTAAATGCAAATCAAAAGCACAATGAGGGGCTTCCCTGGTGGCGCAGTGGTTGAGAGTCTGCTTGCCGGTGCAGGGGACACGGGTTCGTGCCCCGGTCCGGGAGGATCCCACATGCCGCGGAGCGGCTGGGCCCGTGGGCCATGGCCGCTGGGCCTGCGCGTCCGGAGCCTGTGCTCTGCAACGGGAGAGGCCACAGCAGTGAGAGGCCCGCATACCGCAAAAAAAAAAAAAAAAAAGCACAATGAGATATCATTTCATACCTGTTAGGATGGTCAATATCAAAAACACAGAAAATAACAAGAGTTGGGGAAATTGGATCCCTATGCACTGTTGGTAGGAATGTGAAATGGTGCAGTCACTATACAAAATGATATGAAGTTTCTTCAAAATATTAAAAATAGAATTAATATATGATCCAGCAATTCTACTTCTGTGTATTTATCCAAAGAATTGAAAATAGGCTCTCAAAGAAGTATGTATTTGTACTTCCATGTTCTTTGCAGCATTATTCATAATAACCAAGACAACAACCTAAATGTCCACCAACAACCTAAATGAAAATAACCTAAATGTCCACTGATGGGTGAGTGGATAAAGAAAATTAGCTATGTACATACAGTGGAATATTATTCAGCCTTAGAAAGAAGGAAATTCTGTCATATGCAACAGCACGGATGAATCTTGAGAACACTATGATAAGTGAAATGAGCCAGTCACAGAAGGACAAAGACTGCATGAATCCAACTTAGACAGGATATCTAAAGTAGTAGACTCATTGAAGCTGAAAGTAGAAGGTGATCATCCGGGGCTGGAAGGAGGAGTAAATGAGAAACTGCTGTTCAATGGGTACAGAGCTTCAGTCATGGAAGCTGAAAAATTTCTACAGATCTGCTGTACAACAACGTACATATAATTCGCAATACTGTATAATACACTTAAAATTTTGTTAAGAGGGTAGACTGTGTGTTACGTGGTCCTTACCACAATAGAAAAAAGTAAGAATAAAGTGGATTCTAAGCAAGTAATAAAGAGATAAAAGAGCTGCTTGATGTGACTGACATGGTGACTAAGGTCAATTATTTCCCAAACAACAAAAAACATAAAAGTAATAACAAGTAATCAGACATTCTGGAAAAACAATAAAAATGTATAGTAAATTGATGGTCCAAATGTTAAGCAAATCAAAGTAAATTAGTGCAAAAACTATGAAGTATAGAAAAATCCATTTCACCTTTTTATTAGGATTATTCTCCTTGCTTTGCTTGAGAGCCCTGCTATTGAATCAATAGTAAAGGAACTAAATTTTGCACACTAATTGTGCACTAAAATCTATTAGAGTCTTAATAATGTAATTATTTGTTGATTTTCAACTTACAGATTTAACTTATGAACATAACATAGAAGACAATATCAGGAAGAAGAAGGTAAAAATTTCAACTTCACAGTGTAAAATTTTCAGTGGACAACATGTTGCGAAGTTGAAAGGGAAAGATGAGGTGAAAAGAATTGTAAGAGCTCAATATCTCTGATATGGTGTATAGTGAAGAGACACTATCTAAAATTGTTGAAACATGGAAACTTGAAGTTGGTGGCCTTGCTATGTTAGTGGGAATCAGATTATAGTAAGTGGTATAATCTGTAACATGCAAATTCTTTCTTCCTCTTCTTTTTCCTCATCTCCTCCTCCTTCTTTCTCTTTCTCCTCTTCCTTCTTCTGTAAACTGAACTTTCAGACAAAACAAATCTTGTCCATGCTCTGAGAGTTTGTGGCCTCTGATTTAAGTATAAGCGTTGAAGCTTTCTTGTCAGTGTTGAACCTCTTTGTTTACCCAAAGAGGGGCAGCAAAGTCTGACCCTCTCTATTCTATTTCTGCATAAACTCTATCTTCTGTTTCTTTGAACATTTCCATCTTGGAGTTCCAAAACTCACAGATCTTGCCAGTTAAAAGCCTTAGTTGTCTTCGTTGTGATAAAACTTGAAGACAAGAATTTGTCTTTTTTGTTCTCTCCATGTTCTTTTGTACTTTTCCTTATGAAATGAATATCCCAGAGGCGATGAATAACACTGAGTCAGACAGCGTATCGGGGCAAGGCATTAACGTATTTGGGAGACAAGCACAATGGATAATATTTACAAATGTTATGCTACTAAATTTATTATTTAAAGATAAACAATAGAGAAAATAAATAGTAAAAACCAAAAAATGAGATAAAAGTAGAAAGGGGGTAGGCTTTGTAAATAAATTCTCTCTTTAATGTTTGGTCATCAATAGATAATATATTAATCAATTATTCATATTTAAAGTTGAGGTAATTAGAAGATTTTTTAAATAAAATACTGTATTTAGAAGATTTTGCTTCATGGAAGTGAGACTAAGAAGGGGAGGTGTGAATCAGGTAAATGTTGCTTTTCATTATAAGCTTCATCTGTAAAAATATTGATGATTAATATGAATTTTTTGTCTTTTTCATTATATTCATTCCCGATGTCTGTAGCAGGTCTGTTACATAGGACAGCCTTCTGTTGGTGATGCTTAATGGAGAACAAAGAAAGAGTGGGTGTTCAATCTTAGTCTAGGGCAGCAAATGGAATAGTAGCTACCAATGTACTGTGCTACTCTCTGTGGTTTGCATTGTTCCAAGAAGTGACTACCAGCTACCTAAACAGGTCCATGGTGGAGTGGAGAGATACAGAAGTCAAACAACTGAAGACAATCAATGCATGAAAAGAAAAAAAAAATAATGCTTTCTCCAAAACACTGAATGAAAGAAATTCTTGAAGGTAAAGGATTTGGAGCTATACACTCAAGTTACACTTGCTTGCAGAATTAAAGTAAGGAACTAAATTATTTTCAAGACTCCCACTTCACCACTAACTTCTATGATCAGTTCTACAAAGCAGGCATCAAAGTAGACTTCCTCATATGGCCCTATGTTCATAGAATGCATAGTTCTTCAACTTAGGCCTTTTTTTCTTTTTTTGAGTCTCTCACCAGTCTGTGGTTTCTCTAAAGTTTTCCACATGTATTTTCTACGCCACCCTCCCTTTGGATTTGTCAGAATCTCGAGCTCTGTTTTCTTTTCCTGAACTTGGCCAGCTCACCTCAGCTGGGAGTTTCCTCCTGGCTTTGGTCTGCTTCTGTTCCTGGGTACTTTTAGCCTGGATAAATCTTCTTATGAATGTAATTGTCTCTCTTGGACTCAGTGCCCAAACATGAAATCCAACAGACATTTTATGACAGGGGTACATTTTTCTTAATGTCAGAGATTTCTTCTCCTTTTATTCTGTTACTTAATATTTTTTCCACTGATTTAATTGCTTCATTTTATCTTTAGGATACTGTTCCCATCTGAACAGGATGCAGACTTTCTGTCCTACTTGCTGTATATAGTCTATGTAAAATGGAGCCTATTACCAAGATAGCATTTGCTTTGAGGCACAATCTACTAAAATAATGTAGTTGTCAACAAAGCATATACAGAATTTTGATTTGATGATAAGGATAATTTTGGAGGAAAATAACTGGAAAAATGTTAAATCAAAAGACCTTGATTTAATTCACAGCTCCCTTTCTGACATAACACAGCATATTGAACAAAATCTTAGTTGCACTGCCTAACGACCTAAGATCTAATTTTATGTGTTTGAAATGTTTTTATTTCACTGGGAAAAGAATTTTTCCTTTTTATATACTTTATAGAATGTCGTGTGTATTATATATATTTGAGGAAGTTAATTAAATATATGTATATTTCAGGACTTATTTAAATACATAGTTGAAATATATTTACATAATTTCATTAATAATAATAATTATTACTAATATCTCTGCAACTGATTCTCTTAGTTTCTACACATGATTTTGAACCATGGAACATAATTCTTTATGCATGATCAGGGAAGCTATGCACATCTCATACTACTCCTTGAATTTGATGCAGCTTAACCTATATATGATTCTTAAATTAATTCTATATCACATTTATCCTACTAGCTTTTCTCTCAGAGATTTAGCCAAGGACAGTTTTGTTGTAATACTTGAATATTCTCCATAAATTTGGATTTAAAGTCCAGGGAAGGATTCCAGTAAATTTATGGAGTATTAAGCATGACTGTTTTTCTCTGATTTCATCACAAACCCACTAAAATGAGGTTTCAGCCTGCAAGGACCAAAGGGTACAAAGAGGTGATGAGAGCACATGAAAGTTGATGACAAAATTCTAAGTGACATAAAGCAGATGGATGAGTGATAACTGACATAGCAAATCACAGAAAGATGAAAACTAAGTGCCTTGCCAAAAAGCAAGGGCAGAAATTTGGAAAAGCTGTAAAAATTGGAGGCAAGAGATTCTCGGAAGATAGATGGTATGAGGTAGACCTGAAATTAAAGAAATAGATGGAAAGTATACAATTACACCTCTCAAATCACCTCTCCCATCTCACACAGTCTACCAGTAGACCTTCATTCACCTGAGCAAAAGACCCCTACTATGTAGTAGGCAGTGTTATGTATGCTGCAGATACAGAAGGGAATAGAACAGACAACAATCCCAGTCCTTACAGAACTTAAATTCTAGGAGAGGAAGACAAGCAAAAGATGTTTAGTCATTAAATAGTATAGCATATATAATATTTTTAATGAACAAATAAAGGAAAGCAGTTAACATGGGACAGTGCCAGAAACAGAAAAATACAAGTTTAAAATTCTTAGAGATATAAGACAAGATATTGCATTTATTTCATAAGAATAGGATTCTATACTCACAAAAGAAGAAAAAAATTCACAGGAAAAAAAGGATAATGAAAATTAATAATGAAATAGCAGACATCTTTTAAAATAAATAGAAAATTTGGAAAATTGGAAGAAAGTTGAGGAAATCTCTAAGAAAGTAGAACAAAAGGCAGAAATGTGGGAGGAAAAGAGAAAAAAAGGAGAATAATATTAAAGAATCTAGCCAGGCAGGTAAACATCAAAAGAATGAGTTCCAGAAAGAAAGAGGAAATAGAAGAGAGGAAATTAACAAGGAAATAATACAAGAAAATATCCAGTACTGAACAGTATAATCCTACAGATTAAAATAGCCCAGTTCATTGTTCATCTTTCTTTTTGCATAAGTTCTTTCTTCAAGAACAATTTTTCCTTCCTTTTAATGTGCACCCTTTAGAAGTTCCAATTTCTTTTCTAAAAATGCTTTTATTTCTCATTCTTGAACAAATATTGATTATAAAATTCTAATTTTCACTATCAGCACTGTGAAGTGAAGACATTGTTGCATAGTATTCCGGAATTTATCGTTGCTTTTAATATATTTGCGGTTCCCCAATTTTCATTTTCTAATGGTTATTTTTCTGTAATTTAAGCTCTAATTAATTTCCACAATGACAGGAAAATACACACTATATCAAGGTTTGATATGTGTAAGGCTTGCTTAATTGCTCTAGGACCTATTTTGAAAAATGTTTCACATTCAGGTGAAAAAGATGTATATTCTGAAATTACTGGATGCAGTATTTAGAAATGTCAGTTAGGTCAAGTTTGCTACTGGTATTGCTCAAAACATTCATATTCTTGCTCCTTTTGTTGTCTGCCAGTTCTGTCAGTTATTGAGAGAATCATGCTAAAAGCTCTAAGATTTTAGATTGTATCCTTTTAATTCTGTCGACTTTTAATTTGTGTATTTTGAAGTTGTTTTCAAGTGCACACACTCATTTAGAATTGTTACACTTTCCCTAAGTGTCACCTTTTCCATAAGTTACCTTTCAACATATCTATATTTATATATATATATATATTTTAACATCTTTATTAGAGTATAATTGCTTTACAATGGTGTGTCAGTTTCTGCTTTATAACAAAGTGTATCAGTTATAAATATACATATGTCCCCATATCTCTTCCCTCTTGCATCTCCCTCCCTCCCACCCTCCCTATCCCACCTTCTAGGTGGTCACAAAGCACCGAGCTGATCTCCCTGTGCTACGCGGCTGCTTCCCACTAGCTATCTATTATACGTTCGGTAGTGTATATATGTCTATTCCACTCTCTCACTTTGTCCCAGCTTACCCTTCCCCCTCGCCGTATCCTCAAGTCCATTCTCTAGTAGGTCTGCATCTTTATTCCAGTCTTGCCCCTAGTTCTTCTGACCACTTATTATTTTTTTTTTTACATTCCATATATATGTTAGCATACGGTATTTGTTTTTCTCTTTCTGACTTACTTCACTCTGTATGACAGTCTCTAGGTGCATCCACCTCACTACAAATAACTCCGTTTCTTTCCTTTTTATGGCTGAGTAATATTCCATTGTATATATGTGCCACATCTTCTTTATCCATTCATCTGTTGATGGACACATAGGTTGCTTCCATGTCCTGGCTGTTGTAATTTGAAGAATATTTCTTGTAAATGAAATATGGACACATCTCCTCAAAAAATCTACGGTGGTAGTCTTTGTGTTTTTATCGGAGTGTTTAGTCAATAAACATTTAATGTAATCACTAATATACTTGGGACTTATTCTATCATCTTGCTGAATTTTTTTTAAATTTAAACAATCTGTTCTTTGTTCTTCTCTCCCTTCTTTCTGGCCCTTCTAAAATAATCATTATTTTTATTATTCCACTTCATTTCTGATATTAGGTTTCTTCTTATCTTTTGTTTTTATTTTATATATCTTTAGTTATTTCTCTAGAAATTACTGAGTCCATCCTTAATTCATTAAAAACTTTCATTAATCTGTATTTTTACCATATCTTAGACAAAAAAAGAGAAAATAATAAAAGTTTAAGTCTATTTACCATTTCATCAACATTTGGACTATTGTCATATATTTTACTTCTATAATTTTTAGGCTTGACAAGAGATTATTAGTCTTATTGCTTTAAACAGTAAGCCATCATATATTTTCCCAAATATATATATATATATATATATATATACAGCCTTTCTGGTTGTTCGTGTTTCTAACACGTAGATTCCCTTCCCTGGCAACATTTTATTCAGCCTGAAGTACTTTTCTTTAGTATTTCTTCTAGTGCAGATCTGCTAGCATCTAATTCTCTGAATTTTTGTTTGTCTGATGGCAACTTTATTTTGATTTTGTGAGGATATTTTTTTGAATTTGTTACTGGGTATTAATTTTGAATTTGTTATTGGGTATTAATTTTGTATCCTGCTACTTTATCAAATTCATTGATTAGCTTTCCATCCAAAAACAACAGAATATACTTTCTTCTCAAGTGTTCATGGAACATTTTCCAGGATAGAACATATCTTGGGTCACAAATCAAGCCTTGGTAAATTTAAGAAAATTGAAGTCGTATCAAGTATGTTTTCTGACCACAGTGCTATGAGACTAGATATCAATTATAGGAAAAAAATCTGTAAAAAATACAAACACACGGATGCTAAACAATACACTACTAAATAACCAAGAGATAAGTGAAGAAATCAAAGAGGAAATCAAAAAATACCTAGAAACAAATGACAATGAAACACAATGACCCAAAACCTATGGGATGCAGCAAAAGCAGTTCTAAGAGGGAAGTTTAGAGCAATACAATCCGACCTTAAGAAACAAGAAACATACCAAATAAACAACCTAACCTTACATCTCAAGCTATTAGAGAAAGAAGAACAAAAAAACCCAAAGTGAGCAGAAGGAAAGAAATCATAAAGATCAGATCAGAAATCATGAAAAAGAAATGAAGGAAACAATAGCAAAGATCAATAAAAGTAAAACCTGGTTCTTTGAGAAGATAAACAAAATTGATAAACCATTAGCCAGACTCATCAAGGAAAAAAAATGAAAAGACTTAATAGAATTAGAAATGAAAAAGGAGAAGTAACAACTGACACTGCACAAATACAAAGGATCATGAGAGATTACTACAAGCAACTGTATGCCAACAAAATGGACAACCTGGAAGAAATGGACAAATTCCTAGAAAAGCACAAACTGCCAAGACTGAACCAGGAGGAAATAGAAAATTTAAACAGACCAATCACAAGCACTGAAATTGAGACTGTGATTAAAAATCTTTCAACAAACAAAAGCCCAGAACCAGATGGCTTCACAGGCGAATTCTATCAAACATTTAGAGGAGAGCTAACACCTATCCCTGTCAAACTCTTCCAAAATATAGCAGAGGGAGGAACACTCCCAAACTCATTCTACGAGGCCACCATCACCCTGGTACCAAAACCAGACAAAGATATCACAGAGAAAGAAAACTACAGGCCAGGCCAATATGACTGATGAACACAGATGTAAAATCCTCAATAAAATACTAGCAAACAGAATCCAACAGCACATTAAAAGGATTATACACCATGATCAAGTGGGGTTTGTCCCAGAAATGCAAGGATTCTTCAATATATGCAAATCAATCAAGGTGATACACCATATTAACAATCATAGAAGAAAAACCAAATGATCTCAATAGACGCAGAAAAACCTTCTGACAAAATTCAACAACCATTCATGACAAAAACCCTCCAGAAAGTAGGCATAGAGGGAAATTACCTCAACATAATAGAGGCCATATATGACAAACCCACAGCCAACATTTTTCTCAATGGTGAGAAATTGAAACCATTTCATTTAAGATCAGGAAAAAGACAAGGTTGTCCACTTTCACCACTATTATTCAACAAAGTTTTGGAAGTTTTAGCCACGACAATCAGAGAAGAAAAAGAAATAAAAGGAATCCTAATAAGAAAAGAAGAAGTAAATCTGTAACTGTTTGCAGATGACACGGTACTATACATAGAGAATCCTAAAGATGCTACCAGAAAACTACTAGAGCTAATCAATGAATTTGATAAACTAGCAGGATACAAAATTAATGCACAGAAATCATTTGCATTCCTATACATGAATGATGAAAAATCTGAAAGAGAAATTAAGGAAACACTCCCATTTATGATTGCAAAAAAAGAATAAAATGCCTAGTAATAAACCTACCTAAGGATACAAAAGACCTGTATGCAGAAAACTGTAAGACACTGATGAAAGAAATTAAAGATACAAACAGATGGAGATATATACCATGTTCTTGGATTGGAAGAATCAACATTGCGAAAATGACTATACTACCCAAAGCAATCTAATGATTCAATGCAATCCCTATGAAACTACCAGTGGCATTTTTCACAGAACTAGAACAAAATAATTTCACAATTTGTATGGAAACAGAAAAGACCCCGAATAGCCAAAGCAGTCTTGAGGGAAAAAAAAGGAGCTGGAGGAATCAGGCTCCCAGACTTCAGACAATACTACAAAGCTACAGTAATAAAGACAGTATGTTACTGGCACAAAAACAGAAATATAGATCACTGGAACAGGATAGAAAGCCCAGAGATAAACCCACACACATATGTTCACCTTATCTTTGATAAAGGAGGCAAGAATATACAATGGAGAAAAAACAGCCTCTTCAATAAGTGGTGTTAGGAAAACTGGACAGCTACATGTAAAACAATGAAGTTAGAACACTCCCTAACACCATACATAAAAATGAACTCAAAATGGATTAGAGGCCTAAATGCAAGGCCAGACACTCTAAAACTCTTAGAGGGAAACATAGGCAGAACACTCTATGACATAAATCACAGCAAGATCCTTTTTGACCCATCTCCTAGAGAAATGGAAATAAGAACAAAAATAAACAAATGGGACCTAATGAAACTTAAAACCTTTTGCACAGCAAAGGAAACTATAAACACGATGAAAAGACAACGCTCAGAATGAGAGAAAAGATTTGCAAATGAATCAACGGACAAAGGATTAATCTCCAAAATAGATAAACAGTTAATGCAGCTCAATATAAAAAAAAATAAACAACCTAATTAAAAAATGGGCAGAAGACTTAAATAGACTTTTCTCCAAAGAAGACATATAGACGGCCAAGAGGCACATGATAAGCTCCTCAACATCACTAATTATTGGAGAAATGCAAATCAAAACTACAATCAAAACTCACACCTCACACCGTTAGAATGGGCACCATCAGAAAATCTACAAACAACAAACGCTGGAGAGGG
Source organism: Globicephala melas (assembly GCF_963455315.2). Lineage (NCBI taxonomy): Eukaryota > Metazoa > Chordata > Mammalia > Artiodactyla > Delphinidae > Globicephala > Globicephala melas. The sequence continues at coordinate 48,115,115 of NC_083330.1, forward strand.
TATGGAGAAAACGAAACCCTCTTGCACTGTTGGTGGGAACGTAAATTGAGACAGCCACTATGGAGGACAGTATGGAGGTTCCTTAAAAAACGAAAAATAGAATTACCATATAGGATTACCCAGCAATCCCACTATTGGGCATATACCCAGAGAAAACCATAATTCAAACAGACACATGCACCCCAATGTTCATTTCAGCACTATTTACAATAGCCATGTCATGGACGCAACCTAAATGTCCATCGACAGACAAATGGATAAAGAAGATGTGGTACATATATATGTATAATGGAATATTACTCAGCCGTAGAAAGCAATGAAATTGGGTCATTTGTAGAGATGTGGATGGACCCAGAGACTGTCATACAGAATGAAGTAAGTCAGAAAGAAAAAAACAAATATCAAATATTAATTGCATATATGTGGAATATAGAAAAATGATACAGATGAACCAGTTTGCAAGGCAGAAATAGAGACACAGATGTAGAGAACAAACGTATGGACACCAAAGGGGGAAAGAAGGTGAGGATTAGTGGTGGTGGGATGAATTGGGAGATTGGGATTTACATATATACATTAATGTGTATAAAATAGATAACTAATAAGAACCTGCTGTATAAAATAAATCAATAAATTAAATAACCAGTGGCAAACAAAACAAAACAAGAAAATAATTTGCTCACACAGATGAAAGTAAACAAATAAAATTATTGTTAATTTTTTTTTAAATTAACAAAAAAAATAAAACCACGAGCCATGAAATAGAGAAAGATAAAGTAGATATATAGAAAGATAGGAAAGCATGTCTTTCTTCAGGGTTCTAGTAGCTGCTCCCTTTCCTTTTCCCTTCAGCCTAGGGGTTCACAGTGGTTTATTGTTAGTTTGTCATCTGGATACTTAAGTATCCCTTTTAGTTTCCCCAAACATTATCAACTTCTTTTTAAAATAGTACTTTTATTAAACTCCTCTTGAAATCTTCCTGATTGATACAACTCTCAAATTTGTATCTCTAGCTATAACCTCTCTCACAAACTCCAGATTTGTTTACAAAACACTCACTTGTTTTTCTCTCTGAGAAGTCATTTTGAAAATACCTCAAAATCAGCATACACAAAACTGAACTTCTGAATTTCCCCCAAATACCATCTCTGCCAGAGACTTCCCCATGTTATTTAATGGCAACTTCATCTTGGAGTTGCTTTAGCCATTCATTATATCTTATGATCCAACAATTCCTTTATTAGATGCACACCCCTAAGAAATTCTTGCACGTGTACCCCAGGAGACATGCAAAAGAAAATTAATATCATGTCTATAATTCTTGCAAAGAAAGAACAGGCTAAGTCTCATTAAGAATAGATTGGATAGGGCTTCTCTGGTGGTGCAGTGGTTGAGAGTCCGCCTGCTGGTGCAGGGGACATGGGTTCATGCCCTGGACTGGGAAGATTCCACATGCCGCGGAGAGGCTGGGCCTATGAGCCATGGCTGCTGAGCCTGCGCATCCGGAGCCTGTGTCCACAATGGGAGAGGCCACAACAGTGAGAGGCCCGCGTACCAAAAAAAAGAGTAGATTGGATAAACAGTGGTTATACAGATGGAATAGTATACAGCCCTGAAAATGACTGAACCACAGCACTGCGCAGACTCATAAATGGATGTCTCAAACCAAAGATTAGGTTAAAAGAACAAGACTCAATAAAATTCAAATATTGTTTTAAAACAGTGAAAAGTAAAATATATTATTTGAGATTTCAAATCTAGGTGGTAAAACTATAAGGAAAGTCAAAAAATTACAAAACAAAAAACAAAAGTCAGGATATGTTTATCTCTGGTTAGAGAAAAAGAAAAGCATTTAAGAAAGGGGACAGCGGGGGGCTTCGCTGGTGGCGTAGTGGTTGAGAGTCTGCCTGACAATGCAGGGGACACGGGTTCGAGCTCTGGTCTGGGAGGATCCCACATGCCACGGAGCAACTGGGCCCATGAGCCACAACTACTGAGCCTGCACGTCTGGAACCTATGCTCTGCAACAAGAGAGGCCGCAACAGTGAGAGGCCCGCACACTGCGATGAGGAGTGGCCCCTACTTGCCACAACTGGAGAAAGCCCTCACACAGAAACGAAGACCCAACACAGCCAAAAATAAATAAATGAATAAATAAATTTATTTAAAAAAAAAGAAAGGGGACAGCGGGTATTAAAGGTAATAGCATTGTTCTATTTCCTAAGATTGATAATTGCATTTATATTCCTTTTATTATTATATAAACATATGTATATACTATCTGCTCCCTTGCAGATAGATAATATGTTTCATAATAAAAAGGTTACACAGTACATTGTTGATGACATCTAATTTATTTCCACAATTGGATTCTACTTGTAAAAAGTAAAACATATTTTATAAAGATTCTAAGTTTTATTTGAGAGATATAATTTGAGAAATTATAAAAGAAAATACTGAAAAGAAATGTAAAATTAGAGGGGATTAACTACTGTTAATTTTAAGAGTTAAAGGACTGCTGGTTTAGCCATAGAATATGCAATTAAAAGCCACTGGAAAAGAATAGACAAGACAGAAATAGACCGTTTAGCTCATAAACTGTTAAAAGTTGATAAAGAGGCAAGAAAAACTGATGGGAAACTTGAATTATGTTGTAAGAACTGATTCAAAACATGGTTTAAAAATGTTCATATCATACACCAGAAAAAATTATAGGAGCATATTTAAAATTAAATTGTGTTTTAAACGCAAGGAGGTAGAAGGTGAAGCCTTATGGAAAGCATGGACATTTTGTACATTAAGGTGATAAATATTATGAAAAAAATGTAATACATGAAAATATTTTAATAGTCAAATATTATAAGCTTCCCTCTGTAAAGTAATAGAAGTACCAATACCAATAGAAAAATGGTCTGGGGAATTACTGGACAAATATTTTACCTTAATCTATATGAAGAGAATTTAGAAATTCCCTTCAGAGCCTATGTGGTTAATATCAAGAGATTTTAATGTGGAAATCCAAGGAAACAACAATATATGCACAATGTAGTCAACACAACAATTTTAAGAACATAAGCAAAGGACATATCAGATGCACAAAGAAACTAGAGACCAAGCATATGATAAGATGTTCAGTCTTATCAATTTTTTTAACCACCGAAAGAAATTTAAATTAGTATATAAATAAGTTGTAATGATAATAATCAGCATAGCAAAGTATCATGAAACTGGGACTTAAACAGTACTAGTGTCTGTTACATTGTATTTTGGAGTTACTATTGTACCAAGTTTGATAAACATATTTCTAACTAGTGACCAAATAATACCTTACCTGGGAATATACCCTAAAGAAATAGTAATCCAAAGTGTAGGAAAAAATTTTCAAGGATAAAGATATTAATAGCTGCACTATTAGTAACGGTATGATATTGGAATCTATCTGGATATCCAATAAGGGGAAGGTGAAGTACATTTTTTTGAAGTGATATTATTCCAGAAGCAAAATGATGGCTAAAACACTATGTAAGAAACATGAAGATGTTTATGATGTGATGTTAAGTGATTAAAGACCAGAGGGAGAGAAACGTGTTTCAGTGTTTCTGAAATGTTAACCTATAAATGATTTAAGTTTATGTCCACAAAGAAGTGAGAGTAAGGAGACAACAACCACAGTAAAAGGCTTCTGAGCATTGTAGTTATGTATTATTAACATGTGTTTGCCAGGTCAACTCCATGTCAGTAATTATAACATCACCCTCCATTTGTGTCACTAATGATGCCACACCATCTACACACCAGTAGAGGTAAGGTAAGGCTCACTCCAGAATATATCACTAGTTACCTTTGTACCATCTTAGGTGGGAAAACATTTCAAGGTTTTGTAAAGAATTCAGAACTTTAATTTACAGAAATATTTTTAAATTATATTATTTCAAAACTAAAAGGTCCTTGCCAGCTGCATTAGATATTTGCTTTAACATTTTTCCTAATAAGTTGAATTCAGTCCAAATCGAGTCATCCTGTACCTCATCCAACACTTTCTCATTAAACAAACAAACAAAAAACCAGACAAACAAACAAAAAAACCCCTAGAATACATGTAAAACTAGCATTATGGGGAAAATCCATTTTTTTTGTGATATTTAATAGGCATTTTCAAACTGTATACTTGTTTACTGTTTTTGTATTCTTACAGGACTCCCAGCTCTTTGTAAGATCAAACCCCAGCTCATCTTTACTTTAAAAATAAGCCTTCATTCATCAGAAAATAATTTATGAAACACCTACAGCATACACAGAGGATACCGTAATGAACTAAATAGACAAAGTCCCTGCCCTCATGGAACTCACATTTTAGTGGAAGTGGGAGAAATTTTTAAAGTATACTAAAAGCTATATAAATAGCGTCAGCAATAAATGCTATGAAGAAAAATAAACAGTGTCAGAGATGGAGAAAGAGAGGCTAGTTGGGGAAGCGCTCTCTGAATTTGTTACCTACCTTTCCCAGTTGGTCCCCAACGAGGGTCCTTCTGCCTGGTGTCATTGAAGCCACAAGTACACGCAGAGTCCAGTTCAGAAGCAAAGGAAAGGGTTATTCTTTGGTCAGAGAATGGCGAGGTGGGAGCTCGCATTCTAGAAACCATGCTCTCCAGGACAAAGCGTCAGTCAGCAGGGCTGCTTCATAGGCATCTCGTCAGCGGAGAGAGAGGAGCTCTGGCGGGCCTGGTGCAGGCGTGGTGCTGCTCACGTGCCAGCTCGCTGCGCCGAGCTCAGCGCCTCTGTACGCTTCCCGCCGCCGCCGCCGCCATCTTGAATCGAAGTGCCGGGTGCAGCGCTTCTGCGCATGCCCAAGCTGAGGCGTCAGCACAGCCGTTTTGCGGGAGGAAGTATGGTCTGAACTGCCGCATGCGAGCCCTCTGCAAGCGGTTCCCTGTGAGCAAGTGACGCTAAGCACAAAGGAAAGAAAGAAAGAAAAAGGTTAGACTTTATTTTATTACCCAGATTCTCTTTTTATTTAACGGGAGTTGTTAATGGGCTTTGTCTGTGACAAACTGATGACGTCTGAGTAGAGCCGTGAATGATGTAATGTGAGGGAAGACTATTCTAGGCAGAAGGAATAGCAAGCGGAAGAGTACCGAGATGAGAAGCAGACCAGGTTGTCTATCACAGAGCAATGGGAGGGAGAGTAGGAAGAGAGAAGGATAGAGAGTATGTGAGGGGGATTATTGAGATATTATTACATTTAAAATTTTCTATATGAGCTCATTACTCACTAAATAGAAAAACACTAGCAAACAAACAACAAAAAACCCCAGCTCTTGTGGATTTTTTTTTTTTTGGAGGGGGAGACAATTAACATATAAATAATGGCTATTTCATTCTCACCAGGCTCAAACAATCATCCCCCGAAAGGCTAAGGATGTGTTGCACTGTGCACACAGTTCGCATGCACCAGACTGTAAGGTTTTTCAGGACAAGGAGGAAAAAAATCAATGCCCCACTTTGTCATCTGATATTTCTGAAGTGAGGACATTGCCATAGTGGTTGGAGATACAAAGACACTGGTGTTAGAAAAGTCAGACACCTATTTCTAAATAAGTTAGGATTTATTTGACTGTTATTTTCATCATAGCCACAGGCAGTCATTCACCAGAGACTTGAACCCTGCCAAACAAGCCCCTCCAGGCACTCTTGGAAAGGTTTGCATACCCCTTTCCATGCCTGGTGGGCTCAGGATGAAGCACAACCATGGGAGCTGTCGATATACATTAGATTCAGGCCTTTTATCTAAAAGTGAGACGATTCAGGGAAAGCGAGGCAGATTTTTAACATCTTATTTCTCTAATATGGGGGCGGGGGGGATGGCAGGTCTACATCTGCTTCACTGAATTCCATTTAAACTAACTGTTAAACAGTTCCAAAAGCAAAAAAACAGGAGAAAGAAAGGAAGGGAGGGAGGGAGGGAGGGAGGAAGGAAGGAAGGAAGGAAGAAAGAAAGGAAGAAAGGGGGAAAATATTCATGTTATATATGTTTGGAGACTTCATAAAATATGTGTAAATTTTAGAGCTCTGGTTTATAAATCTGCTATAAACAATGGGATAAGGGTGTTTCATTTGGGGTGTAGTATCTTCCTTCGGTCTTTACTGATGATTATGTAGTTCTTTAATTTGTCAGGATGTTAAAGGAGCACTATCTATTTTTGTTAAGTTATTTAAAACTCCTTGGGATATAACATAATAAGTGTATCATAAAATATACTATGCAAACTGTCCATATTTCTCCATCATGAAAAAGTAACACATAATTCATGCTCAGTTCAGCTGATTTAGCAAACTTAAAATTGAAAACCACATTTGCCTTTTTATAGCCTGATATTAGTAGCCTTCAGAGCCAGTACAACCTGCTGTGAAACTTGGGACTTACTTAAAAATTACGCCATAAGCCACATCACTGATGTAGAAATTTTACTTCTGGATAGAAAATTTTATTAAAAATTAATATGAGGACAAATCAGGATATTGCATAAATTACATTTTTATACAAATACAATTTTGTCTGCAATAAAAATTATTGTTTCAAAGACCATACAGTCCTTAATTTTGTACTAATTTGCTTCACTTTCTGCTTGTATGCTCTTAACTATTTAATAAGACTATTTATAACCCAAACAATTTATCTTACTTCACTGCATACAGATATAAAATATCTCTGAACACAAGAGAAACCCCCAAAAGCCTATAACTACGTTGAATTAGAAACTACTTCAAGAAAGTGTGAACTCTGAAGAGATGGGAATTATTAGACTTCATATTGTTTCCCTAATAAGCTTAAATCATCCTAAAACTTTATCCATTTTATCCTCATAGATTCCTTGAGAAGGTCTGGGAAAAGGCATTATCATTTGAGTAAGAAGGAAATTCAATGTGACATTTACTGGTATTTTACTTTAAATTTACTACTATTATTAGTAGAGATTGAAATGAATTTGATATATTTCAAAATGAAAAGCATTACAATCAGTGAAGAATATTTTTACACTAGAGATCAAAATAAAACAAGGAGTTAAAATGTAAAAACTCAATGGAAATAGCTACTTGAAAGAGGTGAACTTATTAATGTTTTTCTTCCCACGTGCTTGGTCTGTCTTATTCTGTCTTTTATTTAAATTCAACCTGCTTTCTTGTCCTTTAAGAAAAGACCTTTAGGCTCCCTTCTTATAAAAGGTTTCAGAGAAGTTTTAAGGAGGGATTTGAGAGAGGAGATGATTTTGAATAATGGGCATGAAATAGGAGAGTGTTTTTAGAGTTAAGTATGGTGTGGAAAATTTCAGTCTTAAAAGTGGGAATAGGAAACTATATACTATATGTTTGAATCCTTTCTAACAAGGATAATAGTTTTAACTTTTTAATGTGATTTTCCTTTTTCTTCCTCTCTGGTACATGACCTTCACTCTCTTGGCCTAAGGCATCCATCTCTCTGGATTTGTATGTGAGGAAAATAGGGACACAGAGGTGCATCCAGCTTTTTAAAAGTTGAAATAGAATTAAGCAGTAAAACAGGCTGTAATCTTGAAAGACAATTCTCCAGATTTGTTTATTTCCCACTTTATCTAACAACCAAGCCTGCATGACCCATGCTCATAGAATTCTCCCACAGTGGAGGAGATATCGCTGGCCACCACTAAGGCTTAGTTGAAGTATGAGAAAAGAAGGATAAGGAAAGAAAAGCCCATCTTTCCCGATTGTGGAGATTAGTAGGAAGCAGAAAGAGAGAAATAGGAATGCAAAGGGGCATAATTAAGGTGCATTGATGTTTTCTGCTCTGGGCTATATGAGAGTAAGAGCCAGGTTTAGGGTAGAAGGGAGTCCTACATATTCACACCTCCACTTCTTATTTGAGAGTATGAGAGGAGATCCCTTTGCAGACTATCTTAGACCAATCAAAAGTCAGTTTGGGTGGTCAGCATGGTCAAAAAAGACTGTGAAATGCTGCTTTCTGAGCCATCCTTGTTTCCAAAATTAGCCATGAGTCTGGTTGTGGAGTTTGCCAGAGAGGCTCATGGGAGTAAGAATAAGGCATCTTTATTCCCAGATTGAAGAGCTGGAACCAATGTGATCTCAGTCAAATTCTAGAGAAGTCTATCGTGTCAACAAGAACTGGTAGAGTCCAAGTCAGCCAGGAGGCCTGTTGAGCCCAAACAAGTACCAAGACGCAGGTCATAAGTTCTAGCAGCAATGCAAGTTGCCCCATCAACCAAGACATCATCTTCGAGAGAGAAGCAGGCATAGAAGCGTTTCCCTGGGAGACTGGGTATTCTTAACCAAATGAAATGATGAGTATTATTTGAAAGGGCTGTTTAAACTACTGATTAGATTTTTACTTAATTTTCTTCCCCCTTAATCAGTAGAGAGGTAAACCTTAAGAAATAGACCAGATTAGCTATAGAAAACTCAAAGGAGGCAAGCCGCTGGGCCAGCTGGGCAGGGAATGCGGGTCAGCTCTGTGGGATGAGGCTGCCGCAGCAGATTGACCCATGCTCCGCCCCTTAGCTGGGTGGGTGAGTGCCCGTGGCAAGCGCCTGTGCCCCCGGGGACAGGGATAGGGACCCCCTGAGAGGGAGGGACTACCGGAAGTGGGGCACGCGAGTAGAGAGAGAGAGAGAGACCCTGGGAATTGGGGACACCTGGGGAAGTGGGCAGCCTCGGAAGATTGTCAACAGGACGTGTGGTCTCTTGGGCTCCAGGAACGATGGATTTCTGACCTCTCCTTGGGGTAGGATGGGGAGGAAGGTGATTCTCGAAAAATGATGGGCTCCAGGTGAGGAAGATTCCCAGCTTCACCCTAACAAATTGTGTTTGCACCCATCCATATGCCCACCCATCAGTTCATTCCCCAGACTGTGACTGAGTCCTGCTTGTGTTTGATACTGCCAAGGCCCTGGAGATTAAACAGGAAGCTCTAGGTGCAGCGTAGAGCCCAATGTGGGGCTATATACATCTTCGCTCTGCCTCACTAGGTGTGTACCTTGGGCACTTAACCTCACATCATCTGCTGGTATTTACAGAGCACTGTCATAGGCCAGGCACTGGGATAGCTGTGAATGTGGCAGGCAAGCTGTCTGCCTTCATGGAATTTACATTCTAGTGGGCAGTTTCCCCTTTTGTACAATAGGAACAGTAATAGTGCTCTCACCAAATATTGTGAAGATTAAACAAGAGATGGATGTAAACTTCTTATCAGGGTGCTTGATACATGGTAAAACGTTCAGGTACATATTAACTCTTTTCCTCATTCTGCTGTAAGTTAAACTTCATAAGGCAAAGAATTATATTGTTTATTGTCGTGTGCCCAGCTCGTGTGAGCACAGTGCCTGACATATGCCAGGTGATCAGTAATTATTTGATAAATGAATGGATGAGTGAAACTGACTGAGGAATTTGAGGTAGACACACATGACACTGGACTGCAATTTCTAAAAGAGAAATAGGAACCCAGTGCTGTGGAAAACTGGAGAGAGTCACCCTGGGGGTGTCAAGGAAGGCTTCACAGAGGAGGTGACATTGAAGCTAGGCCTGGAAGGTGATGAGTTGTCTGGTTGGGAATAAACAAAGTGAAGAAATTCCAGGCAGAGGTTTAAAAAAAAAAAAATCAGAGGAGTTAGATTATTCTGTACATTCAAATTGTGGTATGTGTGAAGATGTAGGAATAGGACTCGTTAGATTCACGTTCAAATATAAATAAATTTATATTTTATAATTAATTAATATTAAATTTTCCATTTGTTTGCAATTCTTCAATATTAAAGTATTGAATATTTGATTTATTTTTCATAACATTACACTTGAATAAAGAATGGATGTCTCAAAGAAAAATGTGTATTGCTATTTCCCCAAGATATAATATAGGCCTGTCATATTTAAGGTAATCAATAAATATTTGAGTAAGGAAAGTAATAAAGTACCTAATAAGATCTTCATTCATAATAAGAGCACTGGAGGCACAGGTATTATCTGTTGACGATCTATAGCTCCATGATTTTAATTTACTTCAGTTCAATGTGTATCTGTCAATTGCTGAAAGGACCAAAAAGAACTTTGAGCTATGCTTCCTGCTGTTTAAGAGCTACAGCCTCATCAATAAGTTAAGATTCATAGCCTGGACAATATGAAGACCCAAACTGTAATACCATCTTGAGGGTTATGAGATTCTGAGGATAGAGAACTGAAGCCTTCAGTTGATAAAAGCCTATGCTGGAAGGATCTAGAGAATGATAACCACAGTGAAGATTTCTTTAACTTAGATTTTAAAAATTGAATCATTAACAAAAGACCAAATATGGGGACCTAGAATTATGAACATGGGATTTTATCCTTAATGGTACAGGAAATAGAAAATGGGTTCTTGAATTGGGTATCCAAGTGATGAAACTCTGGTAGCAAGGATCATGTGATTCCCTTTATAGCCAAGGAAGAGCAAGTGAAAGTATTCTGAGGACTCCAAGGAATACATTTGTTCTTCCTGATAAGATGATCAAGTGTAGGTAGCACCACTCTCTCCATTTTCTTCCATCCTTGAATACAGATGGGACACCTGAAACTAAACTAGTCTTTTTGTGACCATGAGACAATAAACCAACATCCCATAGATGATGAGAAATAAAAAGATCATGAATATTAGATGACATTTTTGAGTGGCTTCACCACTGCCTACCTCCAGACTTCTTATATGAATAAAATATATCTACATATTATAGTCTCATTAATTCAGACTTCCTGTTACTTATAATGAAAAGTGTTCCTAAGTAGTAAAAGAAGAAGCAGAAGAGGATTATAGAAGTCCTGGTATTCTTTACTTACTAAGTAGCTTGGGTTTTATAATAAAGAAGAATATGATTTAAGGATTTAAAACAGGAAAGTGACTTGGTTAGAGTTCCATTTCAGAAAACTATCAATAATACTAGAAACATGGTGAAGTATGAGTGTTAGAAAATGGTAAGACCAAACTAAGGAAGAAAGAACTAAACTGTGAGAAAGAAACAATGGCTTAAAATAAGAGAGTAATATTAGAGATGAAGAGATAAAAGTCCAAAATTTCAATATGTTAAGGAACTTGTATCAACAGGATTTGATGGTAAGAGAGAAAGGAGTCTTGTATCATTTCTAAGATATTTGGAAAGAGTGGTGGCATGAATATTAGAATGAGGAACATAGGGGGAAGAACAGTTTGGAGGTTGATAAATTCACTTTTGAGATTTTGAGTTTAAGATGCTTAAGTAACATCAAAATGGCATATGGGTTTGTAGTTCAGGAGACATCTGATCTAGATAGACAGATTTGCGAACGATTAGCAGAGGTGACAGACAGTGGAATATGGAGAGCAAGAAATGTGTATTATAAATAATTCTGGGAAATACCAATATTTAAGGGAAAAAAGAGAAGAGATGCCTTTGAAGGAGACAAAGAAAGAATGGACCAAAGAGGGCAGAGAAGAACCAGGAGGGAAAGGGATCACAAATGCCAAGGGAAAAGAGACTGTGGTCAATGGGTCAAATTCTGCTGTTAAGTAAGTGTTAAATGTTAAGTAAGATAAGAACGGAGAGTTGGATTTAGCACCTCGGAGATTATAGGTGACCTTGGTGGCAGCAGTTTCAGTAGAGTGTTGGGAGGCAGAAAACAGACTGTGGTGAGTTAAGGAGTTAATTTAAAATGAGAAAAGTGTGACAGTGAAAGTAAACCATTCTCTTGCTGGGCTTGACAGAAAAGAGAGAGTAACTGGCAGAGGGTACACAATTTAGGGAGAGGTTTCAGCAAATGCATAGGTTGTAGGGGAAAAGCTATTAGAGAGGGAGAAATTAAAAATACCAGAGATAGAGTGTAATTGATACAGTAAAGCTCCTAAGAAAGGGTAGGATCTAGCATTGCTAGAGAGATTCTCTCCTGGAAGGGGGAGGCTTACCTCTCCTACTGTGTTGGTTGAGGAAATAAGTTAAGAATGGATGCATATTATTCTTAGGTTGTGGTATGACTTTATTTGAAGGGCTTTAGTTGGTGCTCAAATAAATGTGAGTTAATGAGGTTATGTGATGGAGAGGAGGCAGTTTCTACTCATCTCAAAACTGAGATGTTGAATGGTAAGGACTAAACAGTAATACAGATCTTGGGCATTTAAACTGTTCCCTTCACAGTAGTTCTTCTGGTGCCTTTTTGCATTCCCACCAGCAATAGATGTTTGGTCTAGCTTCTTCATATCGTTGCTGACATGTATTTGGTGGTGTTATTATATTTATATTTTATTTTATTCATTCTTATATGTGTGGCAATATCTCATTGTGGTTTTAATTTGCATTTACCTAATAGCTAAGGATGTTGAATATCTTTTCCTGTGCTTATTTGCATCAGTCGTATATCTATTCATGTAGTTTATCAATTTTCTAATTAGTTTAATATTGTTTTTGGAATTTTTTATGTATTTTAGATATAAGATTCTTGTTGGATATGAGGTTTACAAAATTTCCTCCAAGCCTATAACGGCTTTTCATCCTCTTAGCAAGGTTTTCACAAGGCAAAATTTTAAATTTTGAAAAGACCCAATTTATTAAGTCTTTCTTTTAGAGAGACTGTGCTTTTGACATCAAGTCTACTAAGATTTCATTGCCTAGCCCTAGGTCCCAAAGCTTTTCTCCTATTTGTTTTCTAAAAGTTTTATGGTTTTACAGTATGTCCGTGATCTGTTTTGAGTTAGTTTTTATAAGGTATGAAGCTTAGGTCAGGGCTGGTTTTTTTCCACCTATGCACACCCAATTATTTCAGTACCATTTGTTGTGAAGGCTGACCTTCTTCCATTGAATTTGTTCTTTTGCCTCTTTGTCAAAAATCATTTGGGTATATTTGTGAGCATGTATTTTGGGTTTGCTATTCTGTTCCACTGCATAGATCTAAATGTCTCTCCCTTTCCCAATACCACATTGTCTTGATTACTGTTGCTAAGTAGTAGGCCTTAATATTGAATAAAATGAATCTTCCCACTTTATTTTTTCAAAATTATTTTAGTTATTCGAGGGTAGTGCCTTTCTGTATAAATTTTAGAATAAGCTAATCTATATCTACAAATTTTTAGTGGGTTTTGGACAGGAATTGCATTGAACCTGTACATTTGGGGAGGATTCACATCTTTACTATTTGAGTCTTCCAATCCATGAGCACAGTATATGTATCCACTATTTAGGCCTTCTTTGGGGTTTTTTTCCAGTACTTTTGTGATTTTCAGCATACACATTTTATATATATTTTGTTAAATTTATGCCTAAGTATTTCATTTTGGTGAAATTTCTATAAATGACATTGTGCTTTTAATTTTGGTTTTCAAATGTACATTTTTAGTATGTAGTAATGTGATTGATTTTTGTCTGTTGTTCTTCCCTTTTGCAAACTTGCTGAACTCACTTATTTTTGTTGTTTTGTTTTATTGTTTTGTTTCTTTGGGATTTTCTAAGTAGACAATCACGTCATCTGCAAATAGAGATCATGTTATTCCTTCCTTTCCAATTTGTATATCATTTTTTTCTTTTTCTTGCCTTATTTGAGTCACTAGAACTTCCAGTAGTTTATTGAATAAGAGTGGTGACAGTGGACATCCCTGTCTTGTTCCATATCTTCCAGTGGAAGCATTCAGTCTTCCACTGCCAGCTACGTTAGCTATGTTTTGTGTAGATACTTTTTATCATGTTGTGAAAGTTCCCATCTATTCCTAGCTTGCTGAGAGTTTTTCCTCATGAATGGATATTGAATTTTTGCCAAATACTATTTCTGTGCCAATTGATATGATCATATGATTGATTTGTGAATGTTGAACTAGCCTTACATATTTGGCATAAATCCCACTCAGTCATGATGAATAATCTTTTTATACATTGCCAGATATGATTTACTAATATCTCACTGAGAATTTTCACGTGTAAATTCGTGAGAGATATTGGTCTGTAGGGTTTTTTTGGTTTTTTGTTTTGTTTTGTTTCGTTGGTACTGTCTTTGTGTAGTTTTGGTATCAACATATTATTAGCCTCATAAAATGAGTTAGAAAGGTTTTCCTCTTCCATTTTCTGGAACAGACTGTGTAAAATTGGTGTTAATTCTCCTTTAAATATTCAGTAAAATTCTCCAGTGAAACCACCCAGACTTGGAGATGTCTTTTTCAGGAGCTTTTAGATTATAAATATTACTTCTTTAATAGTTATAGGTCTGTTCAAGTTATCTATTTCATCTTACTTGAATTTTGGTAGTTAGTGGTTTTTATGGAATTGGTTCATTTCTTCTAAATTGTCAAACTTACAAAGCAAAGTTGTTTGTAGTATTCCATTGTTCTTCTAATGGCTTCAGGACCTGTAGTAATACCTCCTGTTTTGTTCCTGATATTAGTAATTTGGGTCTCTTCTCTTTTTAGCCTTTGTTAGTCTTCCTAAAGGTTTATCAATTTTATTGACTTTTTTTTTAAAAAAACACAGCTTTTTTTTGGGGGGGGGGGCGTGCAGCATGTGGGATCTTAGTTCCCTGACCAGTAATGGAACCATCCCCCCCTGCAGTGGAAACATGGCGTCTTAACCTCTGGACTGCCAGGGAAGTCCCCTGATTTTCTCTATTGTTTTCCTGTTTCAATTCCACTGATGTTTGCTCTTATCTTTTTTTAAAAATTTCTTTTTATTGAGGTAACATAGGTTTATAACATTATATAAGCTTCATGTGTAAAACTTTATACTTCTACTTTTGTGTACTCTACAGTCTGCTCACCATTAAAATTTTAGTTTCCATACATCACCATACAGTTGACATCTTTTACCCATTTTGCATCCCCTCTGGCATCCCTATCCCTTCCCCTCTGGTAGCTACTACTCTGTTCCCTATATTTACTTGTTTTTGTTTGTTTTGTTTTGTTTTTTAACTTCCTTTGAGGCTTCTTTTTTGAACTATGGATTAGAGGTCCGTTGTTAAATTTCTTAATATTTGAAAGTTTTTTTGTTGTCTTTTTGTTACTGATTTCCATATGGTCAAAGAACATACTCTGTATGATTTTAACTCTCTTAAGTTTGTTGAGGATTATCTTATGGCTCAGGATTTGGTTTATCTTGGTGAATGTTCCTGTGTGCTTGAAAAACAAATTGTGTATTCTTCTGTTAGAGGCGGGATATTTTATATATACATATGAATTAGTACTGTTATTGATTGTGGTGTTCAATTCTTTTTTACCTTTGCTGAGTTTTCCTCTAGTAGATCTATCAATTACTGAGGGGGATATTGTAGTCTCCAAGTATAATGTAGATTTGTCTATTTCTCCTTTCAGATCTATCAGTTTTTGTTTCATATGTCTTGAGACTGTATTTTTTGGATCATACACATTATATCTTCCTGGTGCATTGATCCTTCTATCATTATGTAATATTCCTTTTTTTTTCTAATGACTTTTTTTCCCTGAGGACTAATGTAACTGATATGAATATAACCACTCCTGCTTTTTTCTTAAATTTATTTTGCATGCTGTATTTATTTCAATCCTTTATTTTTAACCTGCTTATATAATTATATTTGAAGTGAGTTTCTTGTAGGCAGTATATTGCTGTATCATGGGTTATTTTTTAATCCACTCTGCAAATCTCTGGATTATTTTTAATTCACATATTTAGACCATATACATAGAAGATAATTATTGATATGTTAGCACTTAAGTCTGCTATTTTGTTATTCATTTTCTGTTTACTTCCCTTATTGTGGGTAATTTGAGCATATTTTTAATATTCCTTCTCGATTTATTTATAATGTTTTTTGAGTATATCACTTTGTATGATCTTCTCAGTTGCTGTTCTAGATGTTGCAATATAGGTATGTCCCAGTCTACTGGAATTGATGTCTTACTACTTTAAGTGAAGTGTGATACTTTATTTTCATTTAGGTTCTTTATTCTCCTCACTTTTTAAATTTAATTAAGTATTTCTTCTACATACATTGAGTACCACATCAGATGTTGTTAAAATTTTTGCTTCAACCATCAAATATGATTTAAGAAAATTACAAAAAGTTGGATAGACAAGGACTTAATTTCCAAAATGTACAAAAACCTCATACATCTCAGTAACAAAAAATCCAAACAACTCAATTAAAAAATGGGCAGAAGACCTAAATAGACATTTCTCCAAAGAAGACATACAGATGGCCAAAGGCACATGAAAAGTTGCTCAACATTGCTAATTATTAGAAAAATGCAAATCAAAATTACAGTGAGGAACCACCTCACTTGTCAGAATGGCCATCATTAAAAAGTCTACAAGTAACAAATGCTGGAGAGGGTGTGGATAAAAGGGAACCTTCCTACACTGTAAATTAGTGCAGCCAGGAACAGTATGGAGGTTCCTCAAAAAACTAAATATAAAGTTGCCATATGATCCAGCAATCCCACTCCAGGGCGTATATCTATATACAGAGAAAATTATAATTTAAAAAGATACATGCACCCCTATGTTCATAGCAGCACTATTTATAATAGCCAAGACATGGAAACAACCTAAATGTCCATCAACAGAGGAATGGGTAAAGAAGATGTGAGATATATATATATATAGATATAGATATATAATGGAATATTACTCAGCCTTAAAAAAGAATGAAATAATGCCATTTGCAGCTACATGGATGGACCTAGAGAATACCATACTAAGTGAAGTGAGTCAGACAAAGACAAATGCCATATGATATCACTTATATGTGGAATCTAAAATATGAAACAAATGAACTTATCTACAAAACAGAGACAGAGTCACAAGCATAGAGAACAGACTTATGGTTGCCAGTGGGGAGGGGGAGTGGGAGAGGGTTGGATTGAGAGTTTGGGATTAGCAGATGTAAACTAGTATATTTAGGATGGATAAACAACAAGGTCCTACTGTATAGCACAGGGAACTATATTCAATGTCCTGTAATAAACCATAATGGAAAAGAAAAAAATTTGGATTTTGTACTTATTTTTACTTATTCTGATGTTCTCCTTTTCTTTTTGAAGTTCTAGATCTTTTTGTTCTCATTCCTTTTTTGTTTAGAGAACTTCCTTTAGCCATCCCTTAAGGATAGTTTTTTTAAAAAAACAAATTATGTCAGTTTTCCTTAACTTATTTCTCTTTCATTTCTGAAGAATATTTTTGCCACATACAGAATTTAGAGTTGGCAGTTCTTTTCCTTCAATACTTCAAGAATGTTGTGTCACTTCCTCTTTCTGGACTCCATGGTTTCAGATAATAAATCAGTGTTGTCCCATAAGTACTACATTGTTTCTCACTGGCTAATTTCATAATTTTCTTTGTCCTTAGTGTTCCTAAGTTTAATTATGATGTGTATTGGCATGGATTTTTTGTGTTTATCACATTTGGGGTTTGCTAGCTACTTGTATCTGTTGTTTTGTATCGTTCACCAAATTTGGGAAACTTTCAGCCATTACTTTGAATATTTTTCAGTCCCACTCCATTGCTTCCTTCTGGGATTACAATTATACAAATGTTAGCTTTTTTGCTATATTACCCCAGGTACCTGAAACTCTATTCATTTTCAGTGTATTTTCTGTTCTTCAGATTGGGTGAATTTATTTTTCTGTCCTCAAGTTCAATGATTCTATCCTGTGTCATCTCCATTCTACTGTTGAATAACCAGTGAGGTTTTTTTTTTCTGTTTTTATATTTTTCTGTTCTATAATTTCCATTTGGTTCTTTTTTTATAAGTTCTATTTATTTACTCAGATTTTCTATTTTTTCACTTATTTAGAAAATTTCTAATTGCTTGTTGAAACATTTTTATTACAGCTGTTTTAAAAATCCTTAGATAATTCCAAAATCTGAATAATCTTGGTGTTGGCGTCTGTTCTTAGAGCTTTTCTTGTCTGGAATTGTTGGAGGTTAAGTTGGGGGATACTGCAGCACCTTGTCCAGGATATATGGGAGGCAATATGGAAGACCAGGAAACTCATCACCATGTCACTCCTCAACTCTGAACTCAAGGTCTTAGGCAACCTGTCTTCTTTCTTTCTTTCAGAGGCTCCCATTCCTGTTTGTTGTCTTGTCTCTAGGGCTTTTTATGTGAAAGAGTGAGGACATGGGAAGAATGGGGCTTCTCCATTTGGTGCAACTATAAGTCCTCAAGTTACTTTTTTGTAAATAGAAACACTTCTTTCTAGTAAAAGAAAGAATCAGTGGTAGAAATGACTTCTAAAGTACTCATTTCGAGAAGGCTGATTAAAAACACAGGTACGCATTCAAAGTATAGTATTCTAAATCCAGGAAATAAAGTAGCATAGTGGAGGAAAACATGTGTTTTAAGATCAAATAGGGTGAGTTTGAATGTTGTATATGTTACACTTTCTATACACACATTGTAAAAGCGTACTCAACTTAACGGTGGCTGTGAGGATGAAGTGTGTGCCAGGAACTTGCTGAGAGCTCATCAAGTGTCATTTCCCATATTTTACCAATAAAATCTCCATAATGAATGTAGTTGTATAATACATAAAACTTGTAAGGTTGAATAGATTTTATTGATGTATTTATTTTCTTCTCAAAAAAAAATAACAGTAAGGAACCTGAAGTACAGAAGGTTTATAACATATCTGTGGCCATTCAGCTAACTAGTGCAAGAATCTAGACCAGTGGTGATTGAGTTGTGGTTCACAGAGAGCCAGCAGTTGCATCACCTGTGAACTTGTTAAATATACAAGTTCGCAGGTCCCTCACTGACCGCTGAAACAGAACCTCTCAGGGTGGTGCCCAGAAATTTGTTTTAACAAGCCTCCAGATGATTCTGATGCCTATTAAAGTTTGATAACTGCTGGCAAGGCACTGATCTACCTCCCGGGATCTTTCTAATACACCTTATGGGGTGCTGCCTCTTTTAAACTAGTGGATTCTCTCAGCTTATTTATGGCACTGATACTGATGTACAGAACCTCTATATCATCATGTGTTCATAACACACTGAAGAGTCTTACAATTTGGAATTCATGTCCTCTGCCTTCTGGAGGGCAAAAAAATCATTTCCTGGATCCCTGCTAAACTCCTTTCCCTGCCAATATAGCCAGTGTCACCCTGCAGTACTCTCATGGGGACAACACATTGTTTCTGCTGACTTTATTCAGAACATGGCAACCTACAGTTCAGCAAGCCCAGTTCATTATATGTGTTATTCTGTTTTCATAGCAACATGTGGATGCCCTTGGGGAAAGTCCTGATCATTTCAGACCAGAGCCCTTGTTTCTTTCTTTTTAAGACTTCCTTCAGCCCATAGTCAGGACATGGTACCTCTCTCTCTACACTTCTACTCCTGACTGAGAAAGTGACCAATTGTGCATGGTAACACAATTGACAGCTATAATAGGCTCAACTTGGGAGACATCTCAAAGCTCTCATCCATCCCTCCCTTGTAGTAGACACTGTCCTCTTGAGATTTCCCAAATGGCTATGACTGGCTCCCTGGAGATAATATCAGTGACCTTGGGAAGGAGACTGAAGAAAAGTACATCTACATCTCTGTTGCTGCACTTTATCAGTAATTAATGCCCAAATCTTTGTGATCTGTTATGGACATCTAAGCTTTTCCTATGTTATCTGTTCTGAGTACATAGTAAATTGATTGTTGTCAATACACACTTCTAAAAAACACTCTATATACATAGTCGCCAAACTTATTAGTGCTTACTTATTTTAGGGCCAGGAGATCTATTTTGTGGATAGACTACTAGGTGTCATGCCTAGACAGACTCTAGCTAGCAACAGTTGTCACTTTGTGCTCTCTCTCCTTGTTTTGACAGATTAGGCAGCCAAAGATGGAAGTCTTGTAAATAACGAAAAGCTGAAATCAGCCAAGGATAGGCAGGAGTTATATAATCCACCAAAGCAGCAACAGATTAAAGTCCTTCCCCATATCTTCCTGTACATCTCAAGAAGCGAAAGGGGATGGGGTTGGTAGAACATTGAATTCCTGTTATCCTGTGAGCTTCCTCCACTTTTCTTGCAGTGCCCAACTCCTAACCTAACATTGGTCATTTAGTGTCCTAGAAACCTGGAAATTTTCCTTTGTAAATTGCTTATAGCAAGCACTTAATCTCTAAAAAGTGTTCAATATTCTATCACTGTGGGGCCAAGTAATGAAAGCAGAAATCCTTTCAATATTTATCTTTACTTGAAATGGGTGCTCTGGCCTGACAGTTGCACTCTTACAAAAATCAGCTCTTCTCTTTAGGCACGTGAAGGCATTTCTTTAATGTGTTCTTATTAGCATAGGTATTTGATAATTTCTACTTTTTGGAAGGCTGACCCCAAAACTTCTCATGCTCTTAGAGTTAATCCCAGGAATATGAATTTGGTTTATAGAAAAACAATTTTGTGTGCATTTGTGTGTGTGTATACCTATATAGAGACTGTTATTTTTGCCTGATTTCTGAGGGATTCTCTAGATTCTAGGACTATGAAATTATACCATTTATTTGAAATTCTTCAGTGTGTTCTCTGAAGGCTTTGAATTGAGACAATGGAACTTTTCTAGACCACCTTTTCCTTAAAGTTAAGTGAATATTTTGATTTATTTTATACTTCTCATTCAAAACATCACCTCATCTCATTTTTGGAGAAAGAAAATGGTACCTCTGACTTGGAATTACCTTCTAATCCTCTTTTTTTTTTTTTTTAACTTTAAAAATGACCATTAAACTCAAAGTTCTCAGCTCTCAGTCTGAGAGATCTACATGGTACAGCTTCAGGACAGTGGACAAAAAGCAGCAGCTGTTGTCTATGTTAGGTCTCTATCCTGCAGGCATTAGCTCACAAAAAACAAATGAGGAGAACACTAAGTTCTCTGTGCTCTATGCTGCTAACAGAGCTAGGCCAGTATTTTAAATAGGTTGGACTTCATCCTCATCAGCACAACTGTTTGCTTGCCTCTTATATCTGGCCATGCAGCAGTGTCGGTATGTACCTCACCTAGGTACTGCTACTGCCTTTCTTTAAGAAACTCCAATTTAATAGGTATTTAAGTAAAGTAAAGCTGGAATTCAGTATTCGAGCTTCACTGCACCCACCATCCAATCCAGGCAACCATGATAGATCAGATATTTGTTATTAAAAATTTTTAACACAGTGTTGGCTTGAGACCACTGAGTTCCAAACCCATTTTACCTCTGTCTTCTCACATCTGTTGTGGACTGCATGTATGTATCCCACCAAAATTTATATGTTGAAACCCTACCCCCTGATGTGATGGTATTAGGAAGTGTGACCTTACAGTTGTGACTGGGATTAGAGCAGGTCATGAGGTTGGAGCACTCATGAGCGGGATTAGTGCCTTTATAAGTCAAGAACGAGGTTCCTTCTTCTTTCTGGTCTTTGCCATGTGAGGATGTAGTGAGAAGTCAGCAGTCTGCAATCCAGAAGGGGGCTCTCACCGGAACCCAAGCATGCTGGCACCCTGATCTTGGACTTCCAGCCTCCAGAGCTATGAGGAATTTCTGTTGTTTATAAGCCACCCAGTCTATGGTATTTTTGTCACTGTAGCCTGAGCTAAGACATCCTCCTGCAGAAATCAAAGCTAAAAAGACAACTTTCCATTAATCTATTTTTAGCTGTGAGGGGTCCAAAATGTCTTCACCTACCTTTTACAGAATCTCTATTAGTTAGGGATTTCATTTGGCTGCATATAATGAGACATCTAAACAACAGTGGCTTAAACACAATGGAAGTTTTCTTTTTTTTTTTTTCACAGAACATTAACAAAAAGTTAAACTGCCTGGAAGTGGTATTGTCCTGCTCAAGATGTCAGGGTCAAGTTCTTTGATGTTCCCTTGACCTTTAATTCATGGACATTTAGAAGATGACTGCAGTCTTTCAGTTAGGAAGGAGGAATTACAAAAACTTAAAAGAGTACATGTGAATTGATTTGACCTCTGTTTTAAGGAGCTTTCCCGGAAGCACTAGCAGACATTTCATTGGCCAGAATGGTGTCACATCTGGCTGCAAGGGATGCTTCAAAATGTAGTTTTGACTAAAAATAGAGTTACCATATGATCCAGCAATCCCACTCCAGGGCATGTACCTGGACAAAACTATAATTCAAAAAGATACATGCACCCCGATGTTCATAGCAGCACTATTCACAATAGCCAAGATGTGGAAACAACCTAAGTATCCATTGACAGATAAATGAATAAACAAGATATGGTATAGGGGTGCCTTCAAGATGGCAGAGGAGTAAGATGTGGAGATCACCTTCCACCCCACAAATACATCAGAAATACATCTATACGTGGAACAACTCCTACAGAACACTAACTGAACGCTGGCAGACCTCAGACTTCCCAAAAGGCAAGAGACTCCCCACATACCTGGGTAGGGCAAAAGAGAAAAGGAAAAACAGAGACAAAAGAATAGGGAGGGGACCTGCCCCTCTGGGAGGGAGCTGTGAAGGAGGAAAAGTTTCCACACGCTAGGAAGCCCCTTCCCTGGTGGGGATGGGGGATGGATGGGGGGAGGCTTCGGAGCTATGGAGGAGAGCACAGCAACAGGGGTGCAGAGGGCAAAGAGGAAAGATTTCCGCACAGAGGATTGGTGCTGACCAGTACTCACCATGCCAAGAGGCTTGTCTGCTCAGATGCCGGGGCGGCTGGGGGCTGGGAGCTGAGGCTTGGGCTTCAGAGGTCAGATCCCAGGGAGATGACTGGGGTTGTCTGCGTCAACACAGCCTGAAGGGGGCTAGTGCACCACAGCTAGCCAGGAGGGAGTCCAGGAAAAACTCTGGACCTGCCTGAGAGGCAAGAGACCATTGTTTTGGGGCGCACGAGGAGAGGGGATTCAGAGCACCACCTAAACAAGTTCCAGAGATGGGTGCAAGCTGCAGCTATCAGCGCGGACCCCAGAGGTGGGTGTGAATGCTAAGGCTTCTGCTACAGCGACCAAGAAGCCTGAGTGCAAGCACAGGTCACAATCCACACGTCCCCTCCTAGGAGCCTGTGCAGCCGGCCATTGCCAGGGTCCCGTGATCCAGAGAAAACTTCCCTGGGAGAACACACGGCATGCTTCAGGCTATTGTAACATCATATTGCCCTCTGCTGCCGCAGGCTCACCCCACATTCCGTACCCCTCCCTCGCTTCTGGCCTGAGTGAGCCAGAGCCCCCTAATCAGCTGCTACTATAACCCCATCCTGTCACAGCAAAGAACGGACGCCCTCAGGCAACCTACACACAGAGGTGGGGCCAAATCCACAGCTGAACCCCAGGAGGTGTGCAAACAAAGAAGAGAAGGGGGAAATCTCTCCCAGCAGCCTCAGGAGCAGCAGATTAAATCTCCACAATCAACTTGATACACCTGGCATCTGTGGAATAGGCAAACAGTCATCCCAAAATTGAGGTGATGGACATTGGGAGCAACTGTAGACTTGGGGTTTGATTTCTGCATCTAATTTGTTTCTGGTTTTATGTTTATCTTAGTTTAGTATTTAGAGTTTATTAACATTGGTAGATTTGTTTATTAATTTGGTTGCTCTCTTATTTTTATGTATATATATATTTTTCCTTTTTCTCTTTTTGTGAGTGTGTATTTGTATGCTTCTTTATGTGATTTTGTCTATATAGCTTTGCTTTTGCCATTTGTCCTAGGGTACTGACTGTCCTTTTGTTTTTTGATTTTTTAGTATAGTTTTTAGTGCTTGTTATCATTGGTGGATTTCTTTTTTGGTTAGTTGTTCTCTTCTTTCTTTCTCTCTTTTTTAAATTACTTTTTAATTTTTTTATTTTTAATATTTTTTTTCCATTTTAATAACTTTATTTTATTTATTTTTTCTTTGTTTCTTTGCTTCTTTCTTTCTTTTTGTCACTTCTCTTCTGAGCCATGTGGCTGACAGTGTCCTGAAGCTCTGGCCCGGTGTCAGGCCTGAGCCTCTGAGGTGGGAGAAACAACTTCAGGACATTGGTCCACCAGAGACCTCCTGGCATCATGTAATATCAAATGGTGAAAGCTCTCCCAGAGATCTCCATCTCAACGCTAATACCCAGCTCCACTCAACTACCAGCAAGCTACAGTGCTGGACACCCTACGCCAAACAACTAGGAAGACAAGAAACAAACCCACCCATTAGCAGAGAGGCTGCCTAAAATCATAATAACTTCACAGACACCCCAAAACACACCACCGGACATGATCCTGCTCACCAGAAATACAAGATCCAGCCTCATCTACCAGAACACAGGCACCAGTCCTCTCCACCAGGAAGGCTACACAACCCACTGAAACAACCTTATCCACTAGGACCAGACACCAAAAACAATGGGAACTATGAACCTGCAGCCTCTGAAACGGAGACCCCAAACACAGTAAGTTAAGCAAAATGAGAAGACAGAGAAATACACAGCAGATGAAGGAGCAAGGTAAAAACCCATCAGACCAAACAAATGAAGAGGAAATATGCAGTCTACCTGAAAAAGAATTCAGAGTAATGATAGTAAAGATGATAAAAAATCTTGCAAATAGAATGGAGAAAATACAAGAAACGTTTCACAAGGACCTAGAAGAACTAAAGAGCAAACAAACAATGATGAACAACACAATAAATGAAATTAAAAATTCTCTAAAAGGAATCAATAGCAGAATAACTGAGGCAGAAGAATGGAGAAGTGACCTGGAAATAACTACTGCAGAGCAGAATAAAGAAAAAAGAATGAAAAGAATTTAGGACAATCTGAGAGAACTCTGGGACAACATGAAACTCATCAACATTCGAATTATAGGGGTCCCAGAAGAAGAGAAAAAGAAAGGGACTGAGAAAATATTTGAAGAGAATATAGATGAAAACTTCCCTAATATGGGTAAGGAAATAATCAAGTCCAGGAAACACAGAGAATCCCATACAGGATAAATCCAAGGAGAAACATGCCAAGACACATATTAACCAAGGTATCAAAAATTAAATACAGGGCTTCCCTGGTGGCACAGTGGTTGGGAGTCCGCCTGCCGATGCAGGGGCCGCGGGTTCGTACCCCGGTCTGGGAGGGTCCCGCATGCCGCGGAGCGGCTGGGCCCGTGAGCCATGGCCGCTGAGCCTGCGTGTTCGGAGCCTGTGCTCTGCAAAGGGAGAGGCCACGACGGTGAGAGGCCGGCGTACCACCAAAAAAAAAAAAAAAAAAAAAATACGAAGAAAAAAAAAAGCAGCAAGGGAAAAATAACAAACAAGGGAATTCCCATAAGGTTAACAGCAGATCTTTCAGCAGAAACTCTGCAAGCCAGAAGGGAGTGGCAGCACATATTTAAAGTGATGAAAGGGAAAAACCTACAACCAAGACTACTTTACCCAGCAAGGATCTCATTCAGATTCGATGGAGAAATTAAAACCTTTACAGACAAGCAAAAGCTAAGAGAACTCAGCACCTCCAAACCAGCTTTACAACAAATGCTAAGGAACTTCCATAGGCAGGAAAAACAAGAGAAGGGAAAGACTTACAATAAAACCCAAAACAATTAAGAGAATGGTAATAGGAACACACATATCATTAACTACCTTAAATGTGAATGGATTAAATGCTCCAACCAAAAGACATAGACTGGCTAAATGGATACAAAAATAAGACCTGTACATATGCTGTCTACAAGAAACCCACTTCAGACCTAGGGACACATACAGACTGAAAGTGAGGGGATGGAGAAAGATATTCCATGCAAATGGAAATCAAAGGAAAGCTGTAGTAGCAATTCTCATATCAGGCAAAATAGACTTTAAAATAAGGCTATTACAAGAGACAAAGAAGGATACTACATAATGATCACGGGATCAATCCAAGAAGAAGATATAACAATTGTAAATATTTATGCACCCAACACAGGAGCACCTCAATACATAAGGCAAATGTTAACAGCCATAAAAGGGGAGATCAACAGTAACACAATCATAGTAGGGGACTTTAACACCCAACTTTTACCAATACAGATCATCCAAAATGAAAATAAATAAGGAAACACAAGCTTTAAGTGATACATTAAACAAGATGGACTTAATTGATATTTATAGGACATTCCATCCAAAAACAGCAGGTTACACTTTCTTCTCAAGTGTTCATGGAACAGTCTCCAGGATAGATCATATCTTGGGTCACAAATCAAGCCTTGGTAAATTTAAGAAAATTGAAATCATATCAAGTATCTTTTCTGACCACAACGCTATGATACTGGATGTCAATAACAGGAAAAACACTGTAAAAAATATAAACACATGGAGGCTAAACAATACACTACTAAATAACCAAGAGATTACTGATGAAATCAAAGAGGAAGTCAGAAAATACCTAGAAACAAATAACAGTGAAAACACGATGACTCAAAACCTATGGAATGCAGCAATAGCAGCTGTAAAGGGGAAGATTATAGCAATACAATCGTACCTCAAGAAACAAGAAACATCTCAAATAAACAATGTAAACTTACACCTAAATCAATTAGAGAAAGAAGAACAAAAAAACCCCAAAGTTAGCAGATTAAAAGGATCATACACCATGATCAAGTGTGGTTTATCCTGGGAATGCAAGGATTCTTCAATATATGCAAATCAATCAATGTGATATACCATATTAGCAAATTGTAGAAGAAAAACCATATGATCACCTCAATAGATGCAGAAAAAGCTTTCGACAAAATTGAACAACACTTTATGATAAAAATCCTCCAGAAAGTAGGCATAGAGGGAGCTAACCTCAACATAATAGAGGCCATATATGACAAACCCACAGCCAACATTGTTCTCAATGGTGAAAAACTGAAACCATTTCCTCTAAGATCAGGAACAATATAAGGTTGTCCACTCTCACCACTATTATTCAATATAGTTTTAGAAGTTTTAGCCACAGCAATCAGAGAAGAAAAATGAATAAAAAGAATCCTAATAAGAAAAGAAGAAGTAAAGCTGTCATGGTTTGCAGATGACATGTTACTATACATAGAGAATCCTAAAGATGCTACCAGAAAACTACTAGACCTAATTAATGAATTTGGTAAAGTAGCAGGATACAAAATTAAGGCACAGAAATCTCTTGCATTCATATACACTAATGATGAAAATCTGAAAGAGAAATTACAGAAACACTCCCATTTATGATTGCATCAAAAAGAATAAAAGTACCTAGGAATAAACCTACCTAAGGAGACAAAAGACCTGTATGCAGAAAACTATAAGACACTGATGAAAGAAATTAAAGATGATACAGATGGAG
This sequence comes from Globicephala melas, assembly GCF_963455315.2. Classification (NCBI taxonomy): domain Eukaryota; kingdom Metazoa; phylum Chordata; class Mammalia; order Artiodactyla; family Delphinidae; genus Globicephala; species Globicephala melas. The sequence continues at coordinate 48,142,378 of NC_083330.1, forward strand.
AGATATACCATGTTCTTGGATTGTAAGAATGAACTTTGTGAAAATGACTATACTACCCTAAGCAATCTTAATATTCAATTCAATACCTATCAAACTACCAACGGCATTTTTCACAGAACTAGAACAAAAAATTTCACAATTTATATGGAAACACAAAAGACCCTGAATAGCCAAAGCAATCTTGAGAAAGAACAACAGAGCTAGAGGAATCAGGCTTCTGGACTTCAGACTATACTACAAAGCTACAGTAATCAAGACAGTATGGTGTTGGCACAAAAACAAATATAGATCAATGGAGCAGGGTAGAAAACCCAGAGATAAACCTACACACATATGTTCACCTTATCTTTGATAAAGGAGGCAAGAATATACAATGGAGAAAAGACAGCCTCCTCAATAAGTGGTGCTGGGAAAACTGGACAGCTACATGTAAAAGAATGAAATTAGAACACTCCCTAACACCATACACAAAAATAAATTCAAAATGGATTAAAGACCTAAATGTAAGGCCAGACACTATAAAACTCTTAGAGGAAAACATAGGCAGAACACTCTATGACATAAATCACAGCAAGGAGACCATAAACAAGATGAAAAGACAACCCTTAGAATGGGATAAAATATTTGCAAAAGACACAACTGACAAAAGATTAATTTCCAAAATTTTCAAGCAGCTCATGCAGCTCAATATCAATAAAACAAACAACCGAATCCAAAAATAGGCAGAAGACCTAAATAGACATTTCTCCAGAGATGATATACAGATTGCCAACAAACTCATGAAAGGATACTCAACATCACTAATCCTTAGAGAAATGCAAGTCAAAACTACAATGAGGTATCACCTCACACCGGTCAGAATGGCCATCATCAAAAAATCTACAAACAATAATTGCTGGAGAGGGTGTGGAGAAAAGGGAACCCTCTTGCACAGTTGGTGGGAATGTAAATTGATACAACCACTATGGAGAACAGTATGGAGGTTCCTTTAAAAACTAAAAATAGAACTACCATACAACCCAGCAATCATACTACTGGGCATGTACCATGAGAAATCCATAATTCAAATAGAGTCATGTACCAAAATGTTCATTGCAGCTCTATTTACAATAGCCAGGGCATGGAAGCAACCTTAGTGTCCATCAATAAATGAATGGAAAAAGAAGATGTGGCATATATATATATGATGGAATATTACTCAGCCATAAAAAGCAACAAAATTGAATTATTTGTAGTGAGGTGGATGGACCTAGAGACTCATACAGAGTGAAGTAAGTCAGAAAGAGAACAATAAATACCATATGCTAACATATATATATGGAATCAAAAAAAAATTGTTCTGAACAACCTAGGGGCAGGAAAGGAATAAAGACTCAGGCATAGAGAATGGACTTGAGGACATGGGGAGGCAGGGAGGATAAGCTGGGATGAAGTGAGAGAGTGACATGGATATATATATACACTACCAAATGTAAAATAGATAGCTAGTGGGAAGCAGCCACATAGCACAGGGAGATCAGCTCAGTGCTTTTTGTCCACCTAGATGTGGGATAGGGAGGTTTGGAGGGAGACCCAAGAGGGAGGAGATATGGGGATGTATGTATATGTATAGCTGCTTCACTTTGTTATACCACAGAAACTAACACACCATTGTAAAGCAATTATACTCCAATAAAGATGTTAAAAAAATTTAAAAAAAAGAAGATATGGTACATATATACAATGGAATACCACTCAGCCATAAAAAAGAATGAAATAATCCCATTTTCAGCAACATGGATGGGCTTAGAGATTATCATACTAAGTGCAATATGTCAGAAAGAGAAAAACAAATACTGTATGATATCACTTACATGTGGAATCTAAAATATGATACAAATGAACATATCTACGAAACAGGAACAGACTCACAGACATAGAGAACAGACTTGTGGTTGCCAAAAGGGAGGTTGGTGGCGGAGGGATGGATTGGTAGTTTCGAGTTAGCAGATGCAAACTGTTATATATAGAATGGATAAACAACAAGGTCCTACTTTATAACGCAGGAAACTATATTCAATGTCCTGTCATAAACCATAATGGAAAAGAATATAAAACAGAATGAATATATATTTGTATAACCAAATCACTTTTACAGTACAGCAGAAATTAATATAACATTTTAAATCAACTATACAACAATTAACAGTTTTAAATAAAAATTTAAAAACTTTTCAAAATGTAATTTTGTTAGCTGAATACATTGCCACCGCTGCAAAGTCTGGTTTGTGTTAGTAAGGAAGAAGAGAGAACTGTTATAGAATAGACAACTATCAGACCCTATCTGAGGGAAAGTGTATAACTCAGTGAGTTTTTATTCATTTATCTTTAAACTGTCTTTAATTTTATTATGAAAACATGTGATTAATCTTGTTTTTAATTTACCTAAAATTGATTCTATGCATATATGACTAGTGATTATAAAGTTTTGCATGAAAGCTACCAGTTTGAGAAGCAATTTTTTATAACCCAACACTTTGAGGCCATTCATGTTGTAAAATTTTAAAAAGTGCTGATGACTATAGAGGATGCCCAGGTACTCTTGAGCAGCAGTCTGACAAGTAAGGGGCCAGAAATTCATGAAGGCATGACCCCTTCCTATCTACCAAAGTTCGTGCTAGAGAGGACACCTCCATGAGTAGTCTTAGGCTCAGGAAATATGAATCTGATCCATATGAAATGTTCTACAGAGACTCAGTTTCTCTTCTAACTCATTACATCTTATAAATTGGAAAACCAAACCTTATAATTACAGATTGTCATCAATTGCAAGTCTTTAGTAGTCTTACCTGGTTCTTCTGAAGTTTTAGGTTGAAAATAAAACCAGAAAGAACTCCTTTTACTGCTCTGCCAGATGCTACAGTTTCAAGAATATGGAACAGGAACAACATTTTGGATATTCCCCAACTCGTAGACTGTTTCTGTTAGTACTTATTTGTTATTAAGACCCAGGGAAGGGAGCTGGGCCATGTCACCCCAAGGAGAAAGATGACAGAGCTGCTCACAGATGATGGCAGGACAAAGCACAAGATCAGCCACTCTCCTTGCCAAAAGTGCAAGGATCAGCAGCTCTGGTGAACACGCAGACTGAATTTGAAGGGGCAGTAGAGATTCATGTTTGAAAAGGACCTAGACTTTAAACTCACTGAATTGTTACCCGATAGAGACTATTTAAAACTTTAAAATTCTGTTTGAACTGGAAAAGAGTAAGATATCATCACTTAGAAAGTTTATTTTTTCTTCTGCTTTTCAGTGAGAAGGGAACAGTTAAAGAAGATAGATCAGTTACAAAGAAATATACATAGTTTCTTTGCATATCTGAGTAGTAATGTGAGTAAATTTGCAACCTCACTACACGTCATTTTCAAAAGTTGGATGGTGAAATAGGACAACTTAAGTAATAGCAGCAAATTCATGTTCCGTTATTCATTCAGATAAAATTTTTTTGGTCTTATCATATTCTTTCATTGCATTAAAGTCTTGAAATAATTTCCTTTTTGTGTTTGTTGAAACATTTGGATGGAGTTTTGAATATGATCAATACTATATTAACAATTGCTTTTTTAAATTAAGGAAGAAAGAGTTGTGTTGGAAAAGAGTCAAACTCTTAGGCAAGCAAGCACTAGAACATCAAATCTAGGTGGTCCTAGCTCTTCAAAGTGATTAAATGAAAGACTGGGACTTTACCATGTGATGCTAGTTGAGTGTGTGTTCAAGCTCACTTTAAATGACAGAGCAAGTTAGTCTTCTAATAAAATTTGAATATCTTCAACTTTAGAAATCATAATATTTTGTAATATCACGTAATAATAGGTTGAGGCTTTTAAAATACTAACTGTACTGATGACATACTCTACTTGTCAAAGCTACTTGAAATAATGAAAATGGATTTTGCTAGAATAGTATAGACTCTTGATGAAACGCTTATATTTTTTTAATTTGTGCTCCACTTTTACTCGTCAGCAGATTTTTCAATATGGAATAACAGTGCTTGTGTTACTACCCATGTCAGTGAACAATGGATTGACAGGTTGGACATTTGTGACTATCTTTTGATCATATTCATATTTTTCACTATTGCTTTTAACTTTGAATTAAGGAAATGATATATGTTATTGTTGGCCAATTTAACCTTTGGATAAAGCAGTACTTGAGTTTGCATTCAGGTGCAACAGTTTTATTCACATAGTGATACACTTCCTTGTTATACATAGCTGCTGTTGCCTCAGTACTGATCAAAATACCATTTTACCATTTATATAGAGCTCACAAAAAATTTAAAAAACAGCATAGATTTTCAGTGAAAAACAATAAAGATTCCTCAACCCTGGCCCTCCCATATATACACACTGTACTTGTCAAGAGTGGGTCATAACCATCTGATTATAATCTGCACATTAATGGTTTCATCTACTTGTAATAAGGAAGTACAGATCTTCCTTGAATGATGATGGGGCTATGTCCTGATAACCCATCATAGGTTAAAAATAAGTCGAAAATGCATTTAGTACATCTAACTTACTGAACATCATAGCTTAGCCTAGCCTACCTTAAACCTGCTCAGAAAACTTCCATTAGCCTAGAGATGGGATAAAGCCAATTTTATAATAACGTGTTGAATATCTCATTTAATTCACTGAATACTGTACTGAAAGTGAAAAACAGAATGATTATTTGGGTACAGATGGTTGTAAGTGTATCAGTTGTTTACCATTGTGATTTTGTGGCTGACTTGCATAAAGTCAAAGAATTTAAGTCTAACCATTGTAAGTCGAGACCCCTTTATATGGGAAAATTTTGTGATTGGATTTCTTGGAATGGACACAGAATGAGGATAATTATGTCTCATATGAAAGCTCATCGTGGAGCACTCTATATATATCAGTCAGTCTTTCTCCCCAGTTACTGCAGTGATAATTTAATGGGCTCATGAACAAAGAACCATGGTGACAGGATGGATATTATTTTTGTGCCCAATAAAATGGGCTTCCCCTCACCAATGATTAGCTAACAATGACATTAGGTGGGTACCCAGTTTACCAATATCAGGCCAATGTTAAATCTCCAATAAGATATTGTTCCCTAGGTAGACTACCTGGCCAGTGGTGGCCAATTGATTGCATCGGGTCCTGTCTATCATAGAGTGTGCAGAAATTATTCCTCATTATAGAATAGACCTTTACTATAAATACAGACTTGACTTTTCTACAAACAGAATTTTTGCCAGCACCATCATCTGTGGACATGATGATAGCCCTATCCATTAATATGGTATTCCACTCAACATAGTTTCTGATCAAGGAATTTACTTTCATAGCAAAATAAATAAATAAATAAATAAATCAGTGAGTTACTATCTATAGGACTGACCACTTTACCATGTATTCAAAACACAGAAGCAACTGGCTTAATAAAATTGGGAAAAATTTATTGAAGAGCTCTTTATTTCAAAAAAAAATTGATAAAGCTTTAGCTAGATTTTTTTAAAAAGAGAATATTCAAATAAGTAAAATCAGAAATGAAAGAGGAAATCTTGTAAGACACCACAGAGATAAAGGATCCTAAGAGACTATTATGAACCGCAAATTGGATAACCTAGAAGAAATAAATTCCTAGAAACATACAAACAACAAGACTGAATCATGAAGAAAAAAATCTTTTGTTTTATAAATGAAGCAGAGTTGATTTAAAATATTGTGTTCGTTTCAGGTGTACAGCATAGTGATTCAGTATTTTTGCAGATAATATTCCATTATAGGTTATTACAAGACAATGGGTATAATTCCCATTGTTGCTTATCCTTGTTGCTTATCTATTCTATATATGGTAGTTTGTTAATCCCATACACCTAATTTGTCCCCCCTCCATTCCCTTTTCCCTTTTGTAACCACAAGTTTGTTTTCTATATCTGTGAGTCTGTTCTGTTTTGTATACACATTCATTTGTATTATTTTTTAGTTTCCATATAAGAATGTAAGAATGATGTCATGTAGTGTTTGTCTTTCTCTGACTTACTTCACTGAATATAATATATTTCACTGAATATTATATTATCTAGGTCTATTCACATTGATGCAAATGGCAATATTTTATTCTTTTTTATGACTAATATTCCCTTTTCTCCACATCCTCCCAACATTTGTTATTTATAGACTTTTTGATCATAGCTAGCATGGACAGACCAATAATAAATAAGGAGAATGAATCAGGAAAAAAACCCCACAAAAACTTCCCAAGGAAAAAAAAATGTCCAGCACCAGATGGTTTCATTGATGAATTATACCACACATTTAAAGAAAAATAATGCAATCCTTCTCAAACTATTCCAAAAAAATTGAAGAGGAGTGAGCACTCCTGAACTTGTTTTACAAAACCAGCATTACCATGATACTAAAGCCATACAAGGGCACTACAAGAAAAGAAAACTACAGATTAATATCCCTGATGAATATAAATGTAAAAATTGTCACCAATATATTAGCAAATTGAATTAAACAGAATATTAAAAGGATGACATACCATGATCAAATTGGATTTATCACTGGGATGCAAGGATGGTACAACATAAAAAAATCAATAAACTTGATACACCACATTAAGAGAATGGAAGACAAAAATCGTGATAATCTCAATAAATGCAGAAAAAGCATTTGAAAGAATTCAATATCCATTTATGATTAAAATAATCCTCAAAAAAGTTGGTATAGAAGTTATGTACTTCAATATAATAAAAGTCATAGATGAGAAGGCCACAGTTAATATCATACTCAACAGTAAAAGGATGAAAGCTTCTCCTGTAAGATCAGAAACAAGACAGGAAGGTCCACTCTCACCACTCCTATTCAACATAGTACCCAAAGCAATCCTGTGAACAAAGAACAAGCTGGAAGTATCACAGTCCTGATTTTAAACTATTTTACAAAGCTATAGCAATCAAAACAGTATGGTACAGGCATAAAAATATAGACATAGACCAATGTAACAGAATCAAAAGCCCAGAAATAAACCCTCACATATAGGGTCAACTAATATTTGACAAGGGAGCCAAGAATACTCTGTAGGGAAAAGATGGTCTCTTCAATAAATGGTGTTCAGGAAACTGGATAATAACATGCAAAAGAATAAAATTGGACCCCTATAACCATACACAAAATTCAACTCAAAATGGATTAAAGACTTAAACGTAAGACCCAAAGCTGTAAAACTACTAAAAGAAAACATAGAGTAAAGGCTCTTTGACACTGGTGTTGGCAACAATTTTTTGAATATGACAACAAAAGCACAAGCAACAAAAGCAAAATAAACAAATGGGACTCCGTCAAACTAAAAATCTTCTGACCAGCAAAAGAAACAATCAGCAAAATGAAAAGGCAATGTATAGAATGGGAGAAAATATTTGCATACCATCTGTCTGATGAGGAGTAATATTGAAAATATATAACAAAGAAGAAAATATATAACAAACTCAATTCAACAGCAAGAAAATAATCCAATTAAAAATGGGCAGAGGACTTGGATAAACATTCTTCCATAGAAGATATACAAATGGCTAACAGGTACATGAAAAGATGCTTAATATTACTAATCATCAGGAAACTGCAAATCAAAACCATAATGAGGTATCACCTCACACCTGTTAGAATGGCTATCAAAAGACAAGTGATAACAAGAGTTGGTAAAGATGTGGAGAAAAGGGAATCCTTGTGTACTGCTGATGGGAATGTAAATTGGTACAACCATTATGGAAAGCAGTATGAGTTTCCTCATACTTACATATGAGGAACTTACATATATGTAAGTTTAAGGTGTACAACATGATTTGATATATGAATATAATGTGAAATGAATACCACGAAAATGTAGGTTAACACCTATATCCCCTCATATAATTACCATTGTTTTGCATGTGGTGATAACATTTAAGATCTACTTTCTTAACAACTTTAAAGTATATAATACAGTACTATTAATTATAATCACCATGCTGTACGTTAGATACCCAGAACTTATTCACCTTATAGCTAGAAGTTTGTACCATTTGATCAACATCTCCCCATTTCCCCCACTCTCAGCTCCTGGTAACCATCATTCTACTCTCTATTTCTTTTTTTTTTTTTTTTTTGCGGTACGCGGGCCTCTCACTGTTGCCTCTCCTGTTGCGGAGCACAGGCTCCGGACGCACAGGCTCAGTGGCCATGGCTCAGGGGCCCAGCCGCTCCGCAGCATGTGGGATCTTCCCAGACCGGGGCACGAACCCATGTCCCCTGCATCGGCAGGCAGACTCAACCACTGCGCCACCAGGGAAGCCCCATATTTTTGAAATGTATATGTGAGAATGGGGAATTGGTAGCAGGATAACAGCTTTCAGATGTGGAACGTGAGCTGGGACAGCTGGCTGGCAGTGAGTGGACTGATATTTAACAACTGCAAAAAGAATTATTTGGAAAGTGGTAAACTTAAAGATAATTTTAAGAAGCTTTTTATGTAATTCACTGTAGAAGACCTTTACCTCTCTGAATTAGTCGGAATTCAATCACTAAAATGGAAACACACAGTTTTTTGTTTAATCACAGATAATCTAATATAAGAAATTGGTTAATCAATTGGAGGTTAACTTATTGGTGGTTAAGTATTGGTTAGTATTGGAGTACTGGTGCTACAAAATGGAAACACAAAGCAACACAGAGATAGTAACTACAGGAAGCAGCTGCTAACCCCAGGTTTTCCTGCTCTACAAAGAGAGGTAGTTGGGATTATCAGAACATAAAAGTCTAAAGGAGGGGCCCCAGAAAGCCAACCAGAGCTGAAACCCAGACCTCTGAGGGATGGATGCAGCTTGGGCTCACATCTTAGAATCAATGAGGTTGATTCCGAGAATGGCAGAAAAAGCTGAAGGCTGGAACAAACTGTTTATAAAATCAGGGAGAAGAGCCATTGGTGGGGTGACACTGATAGGAATAGCAAGCAAATAGGAAGGAGCAAATTCTTTCTTCCCTCTCCTATTTTTTTAGCTTCCCCCTAGTGCCCAACTATTGGCCAAACTTAACAAGGAGCCAGATGGCAAAAGAGAAATGTAATTTGCAGAGTATCAGCTCTATCATCACAAAGCCAACCAGAGAAAATGGGCTGGAGCTGAGAGAAAATTGCTTAATCACTAACCCTCTCCCATTAAAGGACCTGGGATAATGATAAATATTTTTTTTCAAAGCTTTCTGGATTCAGATTTGTAGTTCCAAGTTGTGTTAATGATCATCAGCTCTCAAGATGGCTTAGCTATTAAAGTTTTAAGCACAGGTTAACGCCTCTATACCCTGTAACGTTTTCCAGGCCAAGACATTTTTTAAAATCCCTGAATACAGTATATTTAATATTACTATATGAATAAATGCCATTATTCCCTTCAGTGGTGTTATATAATTGCTTACCTAGAATACCATGAAATCAGACGCAATGCAGGTTTCTCCTTCTAACAGTAACCTTCTTCCTTCTCACAATGTTTGTGCTTCCCTGTAAACCAACTAGATAAAATGCAAGAGGACATGAATATGGGGGTTATAGTTGGTCCTCTTTCCCATAAATTGTCCTAGATTTCACATCCAAATGCTTAAGAAAGCCACACTTTGACCCAGAGAACTTTTTCTGTATCAGGGTTTGCCAGGGTGCCATTCAAGACATACCACTGGTTGATAGGAATATTTTAGTTAATGCCAAAATGACGCTTCAACCTCACTCATCAGATGCTGATTGGAGCCTCACAAACTCCCTGGCATGTTTTAGGGACCCTGGCTTACCTCCCTGCAGCCATTCCTTGGCCCTTTATCATCCCTCAACTCTCATTTTAGCAATGCCGCCTTCCTTTCTTTAATTCTCTCAGCTTCTCAACTTGGGCCTCAACTGCTTCTTTGTACTCCCCATTCACCCCTATTTTCCCAAACAACTACCCTGCCTAAATTTTAGTCCCTAGGTTCCCATTTTCTCAGCCCACCCCCTATTCCCATATCCATCCACACAGCTTCAAATTCCTCTCAGTTCAGAGCTCCTTCTTCAGTATTAGTGATAATATCAATAGTATCTGCGAAACTACTGACACTGTGGCTTCAGCATCTCTCTATTGATTTCAGATTCACTGTCCTCCAATTTCCCCTCTTCTTTTTCTTTTTCTTTATTCAGTTTTGCCTTCTCAACATCTTCCAGATGTTGATTGGGTAGCTGAGGTCCAGCCGCTTCTTTCCTTCCCCTTGCTCTTACCATCCTCCTCTTTTCTTGTGTACTAGGTCTTGGAACCTGGACAGCCAGCCCCAGACCACTTCTCTGGGTTCTATTTTGACATCTCAAGCCTTAGTTCAGTTCTATCATGTGGAACTGTGGTCCCTCCTGCTTTCAAACCTACGTTTTGATTTTTAACTAAATTTATTTAAGAATAAAAGTGATCCTCCTTAAAGAATATTGTTAAATAAACTAGAAGTGATGGTGTATACAAGGGTTTATGTTTGGGAAATATTCTCCTGAAGGTCTTCACATGATTAAAAGGATGAGTGCATGGGCTTCTTGCTCCCCTAATGAGAAACAAGCTGTTTGCAGGGTTCTAAGTAAGGTTCCATTTGAGAAAGTAATCTGCCATGGAAAACATTATCTACAATGCAATTTGTCTGAACTTACTTCCTTGGGCAAAAGGGAGCCTGAAGTGCTAAGCCAGAGCTAGAGCCTAGAGGGTTATGTAGCAGACATTGTGAGGAGACAAAAGAGTTTAGTGACAAGAGTTATTGCAGAGACTGCACATACCTAGGCCATCATAGTGGAGGCAAGGATTCAAAATAGCAAAGAGAAACACATTCACAAGGCAAAAATGCTTGAACACCCAAGAATACAGCTCATACCAGGAAGGCTAAGGACCATGAGAAGGGGTGTTACCTGGAGAGATGCTGTGCAGCACTGAAGGGTAATCATTACAGGTACTTTTTTAGGTTGCTGCAGTTCCAACCTTCCTGCAGTTGGAAGAATTGTTAGGAGTGTGGAGATCATACATTTGATGGTACCCAAAATAGCAATTTTAGTAATTGTCAAAAGAAACAAAGCATTTAGGAAAACCCCACTGAATATACATAGCCCTTGTCACTCATTAATGATTTACTGAATGAAAAAGCTCTTTACTGTGTTAAAGTTCCAAGGTGCTTAGCAGAAGTGGAGAAAAATGGTGAGGTAGATGGTATAATGGTAATTTATAGTATTGTGATTCATGAGCTATTGGGCATGAAGTGATTCTTCAGTAACCTACTAAAAAATGACTGAAATGCCCAGTCATTGAATAATATTATAAAGGAAGTGCTATGGAATTCAACAGCTCTCAACTGAGCTCTTGTAAAATTTCACTTCCTTCTTCCTTTTCCTCTTTCGCCTCATCCTCACCCAAAATGAGAACTCTGGAATATTCTGACTTCTTCCCTCACTCTAAGTTCACCCCCGCGTCAAGATTTTATTTCAGAGAATTTAATGCTTTCACCTTTAGGTTATTATCAAGAAATTCCTTTTCAGTATGGAGCTACAAACCCATGTTAACAATTCCCAGACCTTTAGAGTAATTATATATTTATAACTAAGTTTATCGACCACCATCTTTCTTCTCATCTTTTTCTGTTATGCAGTTTTCATTCTGGTGTTTTATTGTTTATTTGTTTTGGTTAGTGAACTTTCATCCTTATTTTCCCCGGAAAGCATACCTAACAATATATTTGGATCTCTGAATTTTTACACATATCTTTCTTTCACTATCACAGGTAATATTTTGGTTGGGTTCAGTAATTTCTCTTAGTACTAGGAGATGTTATTCCAGTATCTTCTAGCTTCCAATGTTGCAGAAGAGAAGCCTGATGCTTTTCATTTACAGATTACTTGTTATTTGCAGGATTTTTCTCTATTTCTTGGATTTTGAAATTATTTCCAGGATATGTATGTGTTTTTATTTTTCATATAATATGCCTAAAACATTGTAAGTAATCCCTTTTTCCCTTGTCCTTTTACAATAATCTTCCTTTTGAAGTTCCAAATCATTAATTTGGCAATCAACCGTGATCATTCTTTCCTTAAATTTACCCAATTTACATTGGGAAATTAATAATTAATAAAAAATTACATTTTTTAGTTAGACTTGACTTTACCTAAGTGCTTTATTATTTGTTCTATTCTTATGGGCACCAATTTCTTTCTAGAAATTATTTCACTCTATGTGGACTCTAGGTATGCTGACTGACATTTTTGCTCTGGCTACTGGGCCTCCTCAGAAGGGTTGTTATTCTTTGTTGGGCTCATGTCTGATTGCTAGAATATCCTCAGCGTCAGCCATTCCACAGTGCAGAAGTTGTCACATTGTCTCCCCTTGTCTCCTGGGGATTTAAAGCCAGATGACCCCTAAGCAACTAGAGCAAGCCTCCCAATACTTACCTTCACTGGTACCTTGTTCTCTTTTTAAGCTTTCGGAGGCCAAGGAGACCAGGCATGCAGCCAGTGTCTGGTTTCCTCAGGGGTCACAAATTGTCACCAGCTATATTCTTTCCAGAATATGCTGCTTTATAATCCTTGGCCATTGTATTAATTACCTATTGCTGCATTACAATGTCACCACAAACTTAGCATCTTAAAACAACACACATTTATTATCTCACAGTTTCTGTTGGGCAGGAATCCAGGCATGGTCCAGGTGGGTTCGTTGCAAGATTGTAATCAAGGTTTCCACTAGTGCTGAGTTTTCATGTGGGATCAACTGGGAAAGGGTCTGCTTTTAAGCCCACTTGTTTGTTGGCAGTACGCAGTTCCTCGTAGGCTGCCAGACCACGGGCCTCAGTTCCTTGCTGGCTTTTGTCTTCAAGTCTCCCTCATCTTCTTGCTGTGTGGCCCTCTCTACATGGCAACTCACAACATGGCAGAGCAGGTTGCTTCACCAAGACTAGTGAGTAAGGGAGCCTCCTCTCAAGACAAGGATTACAATCTTATATAATGTGTTCAGGTATACATAATCAGGTACGTCCTGCCATCTTTGCTATATTCTATATGGCTAGAAGCAAGTTACAGGTCTTGCCCACACTCAGGGGAAGGGAATCGCACAAGAGCATGAACACCATGTGATCATGGGAGCCACCCTAGAGTTTGTCCTCCACAGACATCATATCCTGAGAAGGGGAAAAGCCACTCATTTTCCTCTGTTTGGACTACCTTGGGTTATAAGACATTTTGGGCCCTGTGTCTCATAGTGCCTACCACCATTTAAGGTAGGAGAGTTATAAAAACACAGGCATGGCTGCAAAGAGCAAGAGAGCAGCATTCAGGCAGCCATCTTCCCAGAGTTCTAGTCCTGTCATCTTTCTCCATGAAACAACTATCCTCCATCCCTGCTGCTTCCACTTTATTTTTTTATTAGGAAAAAAAGAAAAAAAAAGCCATCTTTTATTGTACTAATAACACTCTAAAATTTTAAAATCAGGGCACGTTTTGAAAACCTGAATAAGTTTTTTTCATTTCTAATACTCTTTTTTTTAAATTGAAGTAAAGCTGATTTACAATGTTGTGTTAGTTTCAGATGTATAAGAAAGTGATTCAGCTATGTATACGTGTACATATATACATATCTATATATACATGTACTTATATATATTCTTTTTCAGATTCTTTTCCCTTATAGTTTATTACAAAATATTGAGTGTAGTTCCCTGTGCTATATAGTAGGTCCTTGTAGATTATCTATTTTATGTATAGTAGTGTGTATATGTTAATCCCAAACTCCTAGTTTATCCCTCTCCCCACCTTTCCCCTTTGGTAACCATAGGTTTCTTTTCTATGTCTGTCGATCTATTTCTGTTGTGTATATAAGTTCATTTGTATCCTGTTTTTAGATTCCGCATATAAGCGATATCATATGGTATTTGTCTTTCTCCGTCTGGCTTCCTTCACTTAGTGTGATACTCTCTAGGTCCATACGTGTTGCTGCAAATGCTGCCTCCACGTTAGATCAGTCCACAATCAGATTTGGACTGGGTTACTAAAGCAACCTCCAAACTGACCTCCCTGCCTCTGGGCTTAAATTATTCCAGTAACTTCCCAACATTGCTCGAGCAATTTTTCTTAAATCTTTAATTTTTAAAAATTAATTTTGTCTCTTTCTCATTTAAATTCCTTAGATGGCTCCTCAGTACTTTTAAACCAATGTCCAAATTCCTTAACACTGCTCACAAAGCCATGCATGATTTTATCTTTTCAAAGTAGTCTTTCTATGCTTTCCCAATCTATAGGGTCCAGTCACAGTAATTGTCCTTCCTTCATTTCCCTGACTTTATCAATATATCACATCATCACCTTCAGACCATTATATATGCTACTCTCTCTGCCTTAGATACTTTCCTTTTGCCAAGAAACTTTCATTGATCTTTCATGTCACATTAAGCACTAATGCTTTGAGGAAATCTTCCTGACCTAGCAAGTCCAATGTGGATTCATTCTTATGTACGTCTTTGGCCTCCCATACTTCCCTTATTGTCATACGGTTAACTCTGCATGTGATAGGAGTATTTTCTATGAGGAATTAACATTTTTATTAATATTTTTATTGATATAGTAGCCTCTCCTACTAGACTATAAGTTCTATGAGAGAAGGATTCAGTTTTATTTCTCTATCAACTATTAGC